>NW_023595407.1:86830-177027 GCF_014839805.1 Manduca sexta | reverse complement strand
TTGGACACATGACATTATTATTTTAATCAATTACATAATCTCTTACAGCGCTTAGCTAGTCGTTTTCCGAAAGGCCTGTTGCTATGCCCTAGGCTAGACAAAAAAATAACTCGGTGTACTTACAAATTTAATCATTTTTACAAGCACTGCAAAGTGATCCTCATGCACCTGATGATAAACAAATTGAGGTCCATATAGAATGTCGACTGACGAGAGATAACATCCCTCACAAGTCGACAAAATCATACCGGACTGTTTGTCACGGACATACTCAGGCTGATCCCGGAACGCGACACTTGCGAGGTCACTGTTGCGGGTTTTAATATCTTGTGTACGGTAGTCGCTATCCAGGCAGATACAAGATATATTGTACCACCAGCTTTGAGTAACAACTCACTAACTGGTACTTCGTAACGTCTCCTACAAACACTGAAGTCGATCTCGAAGGGGTATACAGAACCTTAACAATCTTACAAAACTTGCTTCAATGATATATGTCTAATTGAAGGAGTTTTCCGGGATAAAAGTACCGCTATAACCTTTCCAGGATCTTAAACTATCTCCATACCAAATTGCATAAAAATCCGTTCAGTAGATTTTTATTCGATCACATATAGACAGCTTTTGAGGACTTTGTTTTATGATATACTAGCTTTTGCTCGCGGCTTCGCCCTCGTGAATGAGTTTTCTGAAATACTTATTTTCCGCCTTACTTGATATGTATCGTTATATTATCACCAAATTACACAAAATCATTATAAATTGTAGCCTATGTATTTTTCTGATGTATAACTAATATTACTGTAAAGTTTCATCCAAATCCGTTCAGTAGTTTTCTCTTTAAAGAGGAACAAACATACATACATACATCCTTACATCCATCCACACAAACTTTCGCATTTATAATATTAGAAGGATTGTATAGATTGACGAGCGGTCGGAAATTTCAATCGTGCACAATTCCTTCACGTTATAAAGTCACACTTCACAATAAACAATCTACCCTAACCGCGCCTGTCGGGAAGCACTGCGGTATGCGACATACTGCGGATTTTTACTGCATGGAAGCATTTATGTTTGTGGTATCTGTGTTTAGTATTATAGAGAATCTATTTGTCTAGAACTAGATTTATGTACGAGACAGTTTTATCTAACTATGCTAATAAATGCGACAATTTGTGTAAATGATTGGATGTTTGTTAGAAGTAAACGCAAAAATAGATAAATTGATTTCGATGAAATATTGCATACTGGGACAATATCTCCTGAATTACATATAGGATACTTTTTATCTCGGTGAATTTCTCCCATGGTAAAAAAAGTATTTTTAAAAGTTGTCCCATAAGATTATTTTGTTTTTAAGAACCCGACTTATTGCCGAACATTTCACAATCACCTTGTATTTTAAAGTAATATAACTATTAACTACACGAATAAGTGTGCGTATAAATTAAAAATATTTTGTTATTTATAATTGCTATTGTGCATCATGCTTTTGTTTTAATAATAATATTTGGTTTGTGTCCTTTTTATATTTGTTTTCGTGTGTGTGCAATAAAGAGTTTTGTATTGTATTGTATTGTCTATGCCTCTCATATGGAACAATTCAACTGCTGATCTCTGTTACTTACGTATAACAACCTGCATTGCTCTGTTCTCACATCAAAGATCGATCTTTTCTCACACTAAAACCTTTTTCTGAACCCTTATAAACTGTATTCCTTTTTGGCATGAACGCTGCAACTACAGCTCCGTTTCACCAGCCATCTTCGAAGCATCCTTGTACGGTGTCTCTTCGAAATTCGCACGCCTTACTTGGTCGACCTACTCAGAGAATTCTGTTACTGCGCATTTCGAATACTCTATTTGGGTTGCAGGGTGTGTTTAGTTTGTTAAGTTGATTAATAGACCTACTACAAGATATGGGGTGTACGCATAACTCAGTGAAATTAGTGAATGAATACGCAATCATTCCCTATTTTTCTACACTTAGGGTTAGATTTTCTGTTCAATTTATGGGACCTACTTCGAAGTATACCTTATCCATTAAAAAGAAGAATTATTCAAATTGATCTACTCTTAAAAGTTATGCGTGTTCAAACATAAAAAAATATATTTACGTGTGGAATTAAGAAAATCCTCCGTTTTTTTGTCAGTTTAAAATGAACTGGATGTTACTAGACAAATTGAAATGATGTGTATTTATTTATTTACACTTTGTACATAAGGTATAATGGCGTGTGCATTCTCTCCCATTCAAACTGAGGTTGGTGCAGGGGTAAGCGAAGATATATCTGACACGAGACAATATAATGTTAGATAGGTTTAATTTTAATTTCGAATGTTGTAGTAAGTGCAAAAAATCCTTTACTGGCATAGGTATAACACGTGCTGTCAATGTAAAAAGCGTTCTAGGTAGGTAATATGTGTGCCTCAATAGCTAGGAAAGTATAACACTGCACTTAGGAACACAGAACTATCAATCTTCATAAGCATTACAGGACTTTGATTGGATGCTAATATTGATTAAGTATTGACAACAATTTAATTTTTCAAAATTTTGATTAAAATTTATCTCGTCTTTTCGCACCGAGATTCGAACCAAAGACCTTGTCATCGGCCACTTAAAGACACGGAAGGTAAAACATAGTATTTCCAAACTGAGGTCATTAAAAGTTAACTAACACCTACGCCTGTTACTTCTACAACTCCCGTGTAGGCGGGCGCCTAAGGTCTCACGAATCAGTCTGTCGTTAGCCAATTTCTATTAACCAGGCACCATCTATCAATCAACACCTTTTTATTTCGTAATATTAAATTATTCAATTTAGAAAGTTCGAAAACGCCTTCCTGGTTTTCATTTTTAAACACATGTATGATTTTGCTATGACTAATATTTCAGGAACTAACATCCTTAGTGTAAAATAAAAGCAAGAAATTAACTGTGAATTACCGCACGCGACAAATAAATATGTAATGTAGGAGAGAGACGCATGGAACATCGATAACATTGTCCTTTTCTGGTATGGTAATATACTTACAAAATGAGAAAAGACACAGCTGGTGTTCATAGCGTATCACGTAAAACTTCAAGCGATGAAGAAACAATACATATAGTATTGAAAAGTTAATAATAATATCTATTCTAAGAATTAAACTTGCAGCCATTTATATTAGCTTGTTTCAATCGGTTTCCCAGGTAGACTATGGATGTAGAAAATTATTTATATAAAGAATGTTACAGTAACGAAAATATTTAGCACTGCTTGGTTTCGTAAATAGAATAAGTGCTTATTCAATATGTCTACTTTACTAAGAACTCCAAATCCTTTTAAGTAGTGTATTAAAAGGAAAATACAAGTGCCAGCTGGGCTTGCAAATATAAAAGCTTGGCACATATTGATACAGTTACATAGTATACAATAATCCGCAAGCAAAATAAACATGAAATCATATTTCTTCAGAATAATGAATCATTACCCCAAGGTTATAAATGTGTACAATTATTCAGACAATATTATTTTCCTTACCAATCATGTTATTAATATCCTATTAAGTTATTTACTAAGTACATATTTACCGGAATTAGTAATATTATGCTTTTAATAAATACACTAACATTTATTATGTTTTTTCCTACAAGTTATTGCAAAAGTTCCAATCGCTCATAAATGTCATAAAATTCATAAAAATATTTTGAATATAGAATATCATATTCAAAATTATAAAACAAAACTCTAAATTATAAAACAAAAACAAGATAAATATTTCAAGGAAACAAAGTATTCGGCTTTACACAGCTGACCCATATGTTAATTATTTAATATCAATACAATGTTATTTACGTGGTTTATGAATTATAAATTAATATTTTAATAAAGAATACTTCGAAATTCTATAAACCGTAGGCTATTTTGTATTTTTTATAAAGTATTATGCGGCATTTTGTTGCCGGCCGGCGCAGACAAAATATATCGGCCATCGCCACAAATTGATCGCCAGTACCAACTTAACGAACGAAACATCTGCGCCGTGGAATTATAACTACATTTTTGTTACTAAGAAATTTAAGCATTTTGCTTCAAACATACGTTTAATAATTCTTAATATGTTTTATTAAATACTTTTTTTAGGTTAGAAAGGATACATATTGTAAATTACAATAAAAAGTATTAAAACGATTTGGCCAACATTTTGTGATGTTGGCTGCATTTGCTACGTCGATATGACGCTTTCAACCAATACGAGGGCAGCACATAAAATCGGGTTGCGGCCATGTCGATATCGATAAAGGCGTAGACATTACGAATTTATTTTAAGTGATATTTGATTTTTCATGTTTAGGATTTTTAAGCAACATGATTATCACTTTAACATTATACAAGTAAAAATATATTATATCTTTATTGTTATAGTAAAAATGACGTTGATTTAATTTTTAAAAGTTTCCGGAATCTTTTCACGAACTAAACTAAAGCCTTAGTAGTACATAGCTTTCTATTTATAGTATGTCTAGGGAAAGGAAAGGTAGGGAAGCTAAAATAACAATTTGGTAAACACGCTAAGTTAGTCACCACCAGTGTATATAAAACAGGTGTTTAAATACAGTGTATTTTAATGCAATAAAGTAAGTTATGGTATTTTATTATGACCTTTAATTTTATTAAGGATTCCCTAGACAGCCAACCGCAAAAACACTTCGGTTCACAAAGAACTCAAATTACAGAACACTAAACGTGTCTCTTCTGTCTGTCTACACCGTGTTATGACCTATTTCGGCCATATTGTACGTAGAGAGGCTAATAACCTGGAGAAACTAGTTGTGATGGGAAAGATCGAGGGCAAAAGACCTAGAGGTCAAAACCCGAAGAGATGGTCGGATCAGTTCTCCAAGCAGCTGGAGATCCCCATCAGCACCGCCCTTCATCAGGCGACGGATCGTAACAGCTGGAAACAGTTTTTGAAACGCAGAAGGAGTCACGAATCACGTACCTTAATAATGGGGGAACGATTCAAAAAAGTGAAGATTATGAACTTAATAAAAATCTTACTAACCATTGGTAAAATTTTATCTGTTTAGCATTTTAAGTAAAACAAGCAAATTATATGGGGACAGCATTATAATAACAGTTCAAAGTTATTTATTTTTCTCAAACAATAAGCAATTTTGGTATAGCAGTTCTATTGTATTTAAGAGACCATTTTATTATCCTATGATTAGATATCATTACCGGTGTAATATTATATAATAGACATAGGTGATAATAATATAATGTAATTTAGCATTATAATACCTTTAAGAACGTAGTAGTAGACAATATTTCAAAAGACTGCCTCTATGGCGTAGTTCTATTATATGCGCGGTACGACTTCTCTTCGCGGAGATCTGGGTACTATTAAGCATAATAGCATAATGTGATCTTGGTTACTTGTAAACTTAAACAGGTACCATTATTTTACCATACCGATATCTAATACGTTGTCTCGAATTTGTGCCCAATATGGCAATAAGCTCGCTCCCTATCATGGGACGAAACACACATGCCAAAAAGTAAGTGCACTGGTAGCGGCTGTGTCTACCCTCCAAGAAAAAATGCATTAGTGTGTGTGTGTATTTATATTGTACTGGACGCTACTATATAAATTGATACTTACTTACATTTATATAATTGTGTCAATAAACATTTATTTATTTAATAAAGTGTTAATATTTCAAATAACTTGTTAATTCGTAAACGAATAAACTAAGAAACAATAATAATTGAAGAAAATAACATTTAATAATATTTTCGATACAAATCTGGTATCATCGAAGCCTAAATTTGGTGGTCACACCCACTAAAACTACAGTATGACGCATTGCGGCAAATTTTATCGACATCCCCCACGGATAAACGACTACATCACTACCCGCTCCGTAGCTTTGGTTGTCCGGACAGGACGGACTGAAATTATTCTTCAACCGACCACGACAGTGCGTGGTGCGTGCGGAGCAGAATTTATTTAGTGTTAAGTAATTTATTAAGTTCACATACAACAAAATGGGGAAATCGTGCACATCCAGGCTGGCCAATGCGGCAACCAGATCGGAGCTAAGGTAATTTCTTTACTCATTTGTTTCTGTTACGTGTAATTTTAGACTTTCATACAGCGGAATTTGTGGCCGGCATTTTGTGTGACGCTCGTGCGCCCATCACGAAATAGTAATTTTACCTTAATTTCCACTATAAATTGGCTTAAAAGTGTATTTAAATGAGTTTGTATAGCCTTAATTTCGTATATTCAGAAATGGGTGTGGTCACAAGCTAATGCTCGATATACAAACTGCCTATTGCAAATCGCTTGCTATTAAGTTTAACGGTATAGTTTATGACGACGTCATATTTTTACACGTTTTGTTTCCAAAAATGTTAGTTTTGCGTCGGCCCCGCCTTCAATGCGCGGTATTGATCGGTTATTTTATTGAACACGAACAGAATTTCGCACGTGTTCCGTCGCCATTTGGAGACTTACTTACTCATAGGTGCATGAATTCACACCTTTTTCCGGATTCCTGACTGAAGCATTTTACATCGGAATTTATAGATTTTGTGAGACAAAGAACTTACGCGTACCCTGTGGGAGTACAATAGGTGCATGAAACCGGTTTTTATGTTAAACATGTACTTTAAAATTCGTTTTCAAAGAGTGTACAGACCAAATTACCAGTTTTATTTCCCGCCACAATTAAAATTACCGTTACACAAAGGGCACGCGTGTTTTGAATCGCGCTCAAGGTTGTCCAACGCGTCCCTTGATAACAAACCGACCAATCGGAGAACGGGGTTTGTAACGTTCAAATTGAGAAAAAAATTGATTCGAACACCAAATGTTCAGCTGTCGTGTTTTTTTGTTAGTCATTTTATAATTTGTTGAATTAAACAGATGTCGTTTATTTTTTTATCTTTAGGATGTCGTGAATAAGGGTATTAAAAAATCAAGGACTTGTATATTTTGATATTAGAATACTGAAGTTTCAAAGTACTTGTTACAAGTATTACTTACGCCAAGATAAATAAGTACATTCATTCATCATTTACATATTGTGTACAGGTACCAAATTGTCATTCAACTAAAATTGGTTCAGAATATTGTAATTTATAATTAGTGAAAATTATAAGCGGAAAATATTAATTTACAATAATGTTCTTGGAAAACATTAATCATATATTGGCAAGTAATCATCGTTCGATGCATCAACATCGAGTCATAGGCATGGCAGCTATCTCCATCAGTCTTAGTAAATCTAACAAGCGACATTGTTTTCAACGCAATACATATTTTAATTATATTTACGCCTTTTAGCGTATACTAACAGTTGTACAGCCTACCCGAGTATTCAGACAACGCGCAAAAAGTTAATCATTTTAAATAGGAAGGAAGGGGCGGTTCATTGACCGGCCGCCTTCCGCGTAAGCTGAAATAGCTACGCACATGGTTAAAAACTGTTCTTACGAAATTCACATTTCTTCGCGTTTTACGCTTGGATGTTGAAACTGGCAGCCATGTTTTAAAATAGCTGACTTTGTCTATGGAGAGTAGGTATTCGATTTTTGAACTTTCAAAACGTTCTTAATGATTGATGCTTGTCTTTATACAGTAGACTGATAATACAATAGATTGATTCAACAATGTTATTAGTACAGAAAAAAACTAATGTTTTTACCTACTATTAAATGGACCCAATGCAACACCAGTAAATTGTTCGTCCCGATTTCAAGGGTTTAAGTAAATAGATGATTGCATTATAATTTCAATATAATGCCAAAACTCGCCTATTTGGCAACTATCTAAGATAGATGGCATGTTGTTTTTGTTTTTTTAGTTACTTATGTACTTCTAGTAGTGTTGGTAAATAATTTGCAAATACTTATCAAAATACAGATACTCTTCAGTAGCTTAATCAATACTAGTATCAATTGCTTGTCGTAAGTAGGTACTTGCATAATATAATCTGAGTTGTTTTTTATATTTTGTTCACTTGGACATATGACTCGTCAGTTACCTACCCCTGTAACATCAATAAAGTTTCTTGGAATCTATAAATGCAAACGGCACTTGCACTCAAAACTGTTACGCGAAGACTTCTTTCATGTTAGCTTTATAGCTCAGGCTTCGGAGTATCGCGATTTCCCTTAAGATTTATTATTGTAGATGTTACATACCCTTGGTAGTATGGACTTAGTAATTTATTAATAAAATAAAATCTGAGGAAACAAGTTATTTCAAGAACAATGTTGGAATATGTACTTCTAACACTTAATGTCAATGTTATAGGAAGGCATTTATTTATATTTCTTGCATAAGGGAGGACAGCTAGAAATATGCTCGATAAATATTATATTTATCACTTTAGTACTTTCTATAGTTCTAAACAGATGGGACAAAATGTTGCAGGTTGAACCCTGACCGACAAGCGATTCGGAAATATATTTTAGTTAGTAATTTATGAGGCTGTGGCTCATGCTGTGATTGCTTGAAACTAGAGTTGCAATTACATAAGAGACTTACTATATACATGTGTGTATTTCATTGAATTGTAAACTCCATTAGCAGTCCGTTAATAAATTTAACGCGCTTAATAAATTTGTTGTAAATTCGTAATATTTCTTGATACTGTACTTGATTTCTTGATTGTAATTTCTAATTGCTTCGCCGTAGTCGTCACAATAAATCCGTTGCCTAAAATTTCTCCAAATTTAACTCCAAATGTACATATGTTCGTAAAACCCGAGAACAGTTAAAGTAGGTGTTGAGATCGATAATTTATGGCTTTAATTCACACTTCAGTGCACTGGCAAGATGCCCGGCGCCGAAATCCAAAATGGAATGTGATATCACCTTTTCTTAACCAGTGACTAGCTCAAGAATCGAGATGTTAGATGATCCAAAGTAACTAGAAGTCTCTCGTCTCTTAATGAGTTTCTTAGGTAGGTAGTCTAGTATTAGTAGAAATCTTTGTAGGTAGTATTGCATACTTACTGATCGTCTACATCCCGTCTTGTTGTTTTTCACTTCACATAAAATGCAATATTAACAATATAAGTTTGGCATATCATGTGCGTTTTAACTTAGATAAGATATGAATTGGATAGCGGAATTTTTTCGATATTTATGCGAATTCAGAGAATTATAAGTAGCATTCTGGTATCAAAGTAAATTACAAGATTTATTGAATCTAAAGTTAATAAAAGTTTTGGGTTATAATTCTGTTAAAAAAATGAAGCTATTTTGTATATTATAAAATGTACCCGAATATAACCTGTTTTGTGTGTAATAAATAAATAAAGCCATTTTCTTGTTAACATTATAAATGTCTATTTCTAACAGAAACAGAAAAAACAAATTTACAAATGTTTCAATGGTCTTGGAGCAATTTCAATATAATCCTCTATTTTGACTTATGGGTTCTTGCCAAGATAGATGACAAAAAAATATGAAAACTAGATTTTCATTACAAACTTTTATTTTTATTAATATAAGTGCCTATCAGGTTTGCAGAAAAAAGAATCAAACAATACTCCAATTAAATGTTATACTATTCTCAAGGCTATCGATGTAGTACATGTTCCAATAAGGTTCAACAGCCATCAAACATGTCCATCTTCAGTCTGCATACTTATGCATAATTAACAAGTCTTGCCCGACATGGCATCTAGGCTTGGAACAGTTTTTGTCTGACTGCAATATACACAGCGACTAATTTCTACGCACGTTTATTCTAAGTGTTCTATGGACTGATTTCTTAGTATTTAATCACATTACTAAATATGGCTGTATCTCCTAATATTGACTAACCAAATAAGCTAACATAGCCATAGTAACTGCCTGACTCAAGCCCGTGTCAGAGCCATTTGCATACGAAATTCTGAATCAAATTTCAAGATGGCCGCCACGTAATTTATGGCGTAGGCTCGCCAACAAATTCGACTAAACAACCCATTGTTTTCGATTCGGTTCATCGCGTGACTCGTCCCGCATCGTTAAAGCGCAATCTTATGTTTTCAATCTATAAATGTATGACTAAGTCTTCAATTTTAAAATCGCCATGTTTAATTTCACTTAGAAAAAGATAAAATCTTTATTTTCTGTACCACTTCAATCAAGCCATGCTTTTGAGCG
Source organism: Manduca sexta (assembly GCF_014839805.1). Classification (NCBI taxonomy): domain Eukaryota; kingdom Metazoa; phylum Arthropoda; class Insecta; order Lepidoptera; family Sphingidae; genus Manduca; species Manduca sexta. The sequence continues at coordinate 166,866 of NW_023595407.1, read as the reverse complement.
TAGCCCCACAGGCAACAATATCTTGCTATTAACTTATCGATTGAGATTAGATAAGAACTTTCATTTTACAACAATATACTTTTAGACATTAACACGATGTAGGTAGACAAGTAAAAGCAATTAAATTTTCCGATTAAAAGGTATTATAATGCGAGCGAAACCCTGACATTCGCGATTTATGGTAGTTTTCAATCTAAACTGACCATTAAAGGCGCTGTTGGAAACATTTTTTTGCTACATCTGTTTAGTGACCATTTACAATAGATTGTGGGTGCTAGATCGATAATGACGACCTTACGAATATGCTAATGTAGTACGCCGCGGGAGTTTGTTTGCGGGCTCCGTTTCCAAGGCGATGGTGACTCATGAGCCATCCGCCAACGCTCGCGACGAGGGCCGCCACATGACGCTCTCTCCGCCCCACTAAAACCTTGAAATGAATTTTGTATCATGTGAAATACGGACATAAATGTCGTAGGAATGCTTTAAGTACAGCTGCCTTTTCACATAAGTAAATTAAATTCAATACGCTGTAATTTCTTCATTGTGATGGCGGGACAAGTCTCAGGAATTTCAAAACAGGTTTTCGTAATGTTCTTGCGTCTCGCATATCTTTCAGAATAGTACGCGAATCGCGATAATATTTTTTCTGAGTACTCGTAAGTTACGTAATTTTTTGCGATTCTTTTAAGAAATCATGCGCGGCTTTATTACTCACTTTCACATTTTATTGGTGTGAGTTTTCCTCGTGGAAGCTGCCGCTACGAAGGCATTATTTAGGTGATGCTATTTTTTATGCATTGTAAATCAACTTATTCTCTTTGTTCCAGTTCTGGGAGATCATCTCTGACGAGCATGGCATCGACCCCACCGGCGCTTACCATGGCGACTCGGACCTGCAGCTGGAGCGCATCAACGTGTACTACAATGAGGCCTCCGGCGGCAAGTACGTGCCGCGCGCCATCCTCGTGGACCTCGAGCCCGGCACCATGGACTCTGTCCGCTCCGGACCTTTCGGACAGATCTTCCGCCCGGACAACTTCGTCTTCGGACAGTCCGGCGCCGGTAACAACTGGGCCAAGGGACACTACACAGAGGGCGCCGAGCTTGTCGACTCGGTCTTAGACGTCGTACGTAAGGAAGCAGAATCATGCGACTGCCTCCAGGGATTCCAACTCACACACTCGCTCGGCGGCGGTACCGGTTCCGGAATGGGCACCCTCCTTATCTCCAAAATCAGGGAAGAATACCCCGACAGAATTATGAACACATATTCAGTTGTACCATCACCCAAAGTGTCTGATACAGTAGTAGAACCTTACAATGCAACACTGTCAGTCCACCAACTCGTAGAAAACACCGACGAAACCTACTGTATCGACAATGAGGCTCTCTATGACATCTGCTTCCGCACGCTCAAACTTTCCACACCCACATATGGCGACCTTAACCACCTGGTGTCGCTCACAATGTCCGGCGTGACCACCTGCCTCAGGTTCCCCGGTCAGCTGAATGCGGATCTCCGCAAGCTGGCGGTGAACATGGTGCCCTTCCCGCGTCTGCACTTCTTCATGCCGGGCTTCGCTCCGCTCACGTCGCGCGGCAGCCAGCAGTACCGCGCCCTCACCGTGCCCGAACTCACCCAGCAGATGTTCGACGCTAAGAACATGATGGCGGCGTGCGACCCGCGTCACGGCCGCTACCTCACCGTCGCCGCCATCTTCCGTGGTCGCATGTCCATGAAGGAGGTCGACGAGCAGATGCTCAACATCCAGAACAAGAACTCGTCGTACTTCGTTGAATGGATCCCCAACAACGTGAAGACCGCCGTGTGCGACATCCCGCCCCGTGGTCTCAAGATGGCGGCCACTTTCATCGGCAACTCCACCGCTATCCAGGAGCTGTTCAAGCGCATCTCTGAACAGTTCACCGCTATGTTCAGGCGCAAGGCTTTCTTGCATTGGTACACCGGCGAGGGCATGGACGAGATGGAGTTCACCGAGGCCGAGAGCAACATGAACGACCTGGTGTCCGAGTACCAACAGTACCAGGAGGCCACCGCCGACGAGGACGCCGAGTTCGACGAAGAGCAAGAGCAGGAGATCGAGGACAACTAGGCCTCTTCCCCTCAGCTCTAGTATACCTACGTCACACTCGTAACCCCTCCCCCCTACCCTCCAGCGCCCTCTCCCTGTCGCGGCCCACCCGCTGGGACGCTTGCATTTCTTCGCTTAGTACTCGTACCCGTATAGTTCTGGACGTGATTTATTGTATGGCAAACTAGGGAGTTGCGTTTACATTCCCCAGTGTTTTCCTTGTCGACGAAGGGCAGCTCTCGGATGTTTATTGCAATAAACAGTGCCTCATGCGACGTGAGCCCTTCGACCGAACATCCGCGCGGTGCTGTGACAGTTGACACATGACACAAAAAAGGAAAAGATCTTTTTTTTGATAAGGCTGAACTTGATTTTTTTAATAAGTTTAATTTTAATACTTCGTTTGTAACCAGTGTGATGAGTAATAAGTTGGCTTTTTTTAATAAAAAGCCAATGTATGTCGTACAATATTTTCGAAGTCGATCAAACGTTTTTTAATTATAATATTCCAGCTGGTGAGTAATAAAGTATAATGATTTTATTTATCGTTTTATTGCATTTGTCCTGTTACGTATCAATAACTGTCACCTTCAGATAATCTACATTCAGTCGACCGTAGATTTCCTACTAACTTATCAATTCTTATGACATAATAGGAATTATGTTATCACTACCTACACAAATTCGTTCCTTTCTCTATAAATTGCACTTGGCGAATGGTGTATTTGGTGCTACATTCTAATTGAAATTAAATTGATCAAAGATTTCTTCGATAATATAATTTCGATAACTATAAATAATCGTTTAGTATTGCTATTTAGTTTCTCATTCCTCGGATTATAAGCTTACTGGTTATTTTAGTAGTGAACTTATCAGGCAGTTTCTGTTATATACCGGACTAATATTAATATGTATTTTTTAAAATTTGTTCCAATGTTTCCCTAGGATTAAAATGCATTATGAATAATCCCAGGCATTTCATAAATCTAGTAACTATGACAAATACCTAAATCGCAATAAATACATACACACGCCCTCATATCATAGGTATGAACAGCATAGCTTCGATCTTGACACCTTTCGCTTCGTCCACATTTAGATATTTTGTCATTAATTTTCAACATAAATCGAAATGACAATGTATAGTATTCAGGATCAATGAAACATTCTACTAGTAAAAATGGAGCCTATTTAGTAATATTAACCTACTGTATTTTGTCTAACGCCCAGGGAAGACTGAATCTTTCCCTTGGTCTACTAGAAATCTCATTACACAGGTCAAACATTTTACTTTGTTTTTCGACATGCTTGTTAGCCTGACAAGGGTCGGCTTATAGAAACACACCGGACTTTCGCGTGACCGCTTTAGGCACTCAACTCTGAAAATAAGTAACCATGCTGGAGAAACCGACTTCAAACCTTGGCTTAGGACGGCCACTGGGAGAGGGTGGAGACTTCAGCGATTATGGGATGAGCGAACTATCTTTGCAAGTTTTTTTTTTATTTCTTTGGATGACGAGATTAGCTTACCGTTCCCGTGATGGTAAGCGATACAATCTCCCATAAACAGTAGAAGCAACCAACAATAACTTTAATTAAAAAATATTGTTTGATATTCCACTGCGGTCATCATCCTAAGAAATGACACGTTAAGTCTTATTACACTTCGTTACACTGGCTACAATATTCATTTAAACCGTAACACAAACAGTGACTACACACTGCTGCTTGGTGGCAGGAATAGATATTGCGGTGGTATCTACCCAGGCGGACACTGACATAAGAGACCTACCACCAGTAAAGTAAATACGTATTCTTCAGCTTGCAGTTAGGGACTATAAAAAAGGTCGGGAAGATGGGGAACACGGCGAACGACACTGCGGTCTTGTTGACTGTTGGAATTTCAAGAACTCGTTTTTACGGGGAATACCAGTGATATCGTCCTCTGGATCGGTCAGAATCATGTTATTGTTTGTATCCTACCTCTTGCCTTGTGCCATGCAAGATGCGGCGTTGGTTTTCAGAAATCGGTATTTAGTTCCAACAATTTAATACAACAAGTCTTGTTTAGGTAATATAAATAGGTAAGCATGTACTTACCAGAATATGTTCTTTCAGAAGTTAGAGGACCCGTGCCGCAATAGGACTATAATACAAGTCTGGTATATTCTAATGACCACCTAACTTCCTAAAGGAAGTTTACGCCTAGAGGTTTGTTATTTAGAAGACATAACGTTAGTATTCAAAACAATCATGGATCATACACATAAATTGTTCCTGTATGCTTGTCATGGGATTAGCCATGCTCGCACCAATTTCCTGCTTTGATAATAACAAATATGTACCTATCACTGAAGTCTGAGTTACGTAGCAGTACCTATGTATGTGTAATAAATCAATACTATTGTATAAAGCTGAAAAGTTTATTTGTTCGTCTGAATGCGCTAATCTCTGGAATTATAGGTACGAACTGAAAAGTTATTTAATTGGAAAGCTCATTTATCGGGGAAGGCTATATGTATAACATCACGCTATGACCATAAAAGCGGAGCATCAATAAAAAATGTTGCAAAAACGGAAAATTTATTTCTCTTAGGAGCTTCCGTTGCGTAGGCTCAGTGCACGTTTAAGTTTCTATCCCGGAAATACTTTTCACGCGGGCGGAGCCACGGGCAAAAGCTAGTGTTAATATATAACAAGCCGACCGTGTAAACCAAAGGACCTCTATTATAAATACTATATTTTCGAAATAGATGTGCTGCCAGCTTCACCTGTCCAACTTAGTCGACTAATAGCGATTATCGGGAGGTGGTAAGGAGGCTGTATACTATGTTGATTATACGCTAAAGCGTAAACTCGTGCTCGAGGAAGAGGCTGGGAGAAGTCCGTCTCGCCGTCTCAGCTTTTGTCAGTATAGGTTTTACTTTTTAGTATTTATTTCATAGCTTTATTGTATACCATAAACAAAACACTATGCTTAATATTAAAACAATAAAGGCTGAAAGGAGGTACAATTGGTGGTCTTATCGCTCGAGACAATCTCTTACTGACAACCATTGGATGGTATAAGAGAGAATGATGAAATTTGTCATAAATAAAATGTCCATTTTCTTGACTTGCTGGTTAAATTGACGAAGACGGAAAAAATTAATTACGAAGAATAAAAAACCATCGCACTCTAGTTTTAATCTAAAGTTTAGAAAGTTATCAAATGAGTCGCGTCGCCCGCGCTATGCAGATATGCAAATATTATAATTAACATACACCCGCGACGGATGTACTGAGTTTCCTCATTAAACTAACGGATAGTGCTAACTACATTGTTTCGTTACTAAACATAAGGGCTTTGCAAGTGGAACGGTTAACTGTTTGATCAACTCTGTGGTTTATGGCTTCAGGTACAACCGTAGGCTTGTTAACTGCTTTATCGACGCCATTAGGATAGTGAATTTGGTGTTAGTGAGCGCTAGATTAAGCATTGGTAGTTGTAATGAATGTAGTTGTAGAAGATGTAATGACCATTAAGAGACATCTAAGCATCCCCTTGTCGGACTTCGCATCGAATGCACATACACAGGGGACATTTATCGCGGCCCTAAGCACACAGTGTGGACTCCTCATGCTTGCTAAATTTACCGGGGCCCATGCCCCAGGTAGCAGACGAATACACAACTCATAATTAACACAACTTTGACTACTGAGACATCCAGAACATTACACACATAAATTGTTTCCTGCCGGGTGCGATACGATGATGATGATGATGACGAAGTTAAAAAGATAGGCGGTCAGGGGCGGCATGATCAAGATTTTTCCCCGCCTCCAAACAATTCAAGATTCGGGACTGATTAAGATGTATAAGGGCCACGCGAACATTTCTCCCTCTCCATCAGTCATCCTAAGAGGGTTCCTATCCTTTCGCTTCACTTCCCTCCCTGAAATATTCTCGTCTAACCTTCCTTCAAATCCTTGAAGTCCCTAAGTCAGGGGATTCAAGTACCTCATTCGCTTTTTCATCCCGGTGGAGATTGCAGAATGCCTTATAAAAAAAACATCCATAACCTGAGCTAGGTATAACACCTTATGATGTTTAGCAATTTATAGTGACATGCAGTCCTGTAGTTCCTGCTTGATGCTACTATGCATTGAGTTTTTTTCAAACGCATATAAAATCAAGAAAGTAGGTACGGACGGAATAGTGCATAGCGGTACAATACAAAAATTCAAAAAGTATAATTTATATTATGACGTCGGCAAGAGTAAATTAGTTAGGTAAGTATACATCCAAATACAAAGAAACAATTACAAATAATTATTTCTTTCAATAAATTAACACTCACGGCGTGCTATACGTGTTTTTGCATCGTCAGTCGTCACAGTAAGTTATTTCTAGTAGTATACGAAGGCTGTACCGCTATAAACCGTTGCCTAGTTTGATATTCAATACAAGCCAACCGAGCGATATCGGCCGATCGACTGAGCAACGTTAACTTATTTGTTGGATCTTTAACTAAGCAAGATTATTAATACGTAAGATTATATACATCTTTTTTATTTCTTCTTTCTTGCTTGCCTGAGCTAGCTTCTTGGTTTACTTTGTATTCTTTCTTTATGTTATGTCCAATATGAAACGTCTTAAGTTAAATATTCGACTATATTTAAGCAATAATTAAATATTCTCAGGTATCTAGACTTATGATAAGCCCAACTATGTTCGCCTACGAGATAAATAAAATATTTTATTTAATTTTTATTTTATTTATAAGTAATACGTTATCTATCGTTAAACAGGCATCATTTTTTTTTCATAGTTTTCCCTTTATCCCTTCATCAGGGCACGTTACATATTATGGAATCAAAGAATATCATTGTATATAATACTAGGTCTTGCTCGCGGCTTCGCCAGCGTGAAGAAGTTTTCCGGGATAAAAGTACCGCTATAACCATCCCAGGATCTTAAATTATCTCCATACCAAATTTCATAAAAACCCGTTCAGTAGATTTCGAGAAAATCGATAACATACAGACAGACAGAAAAGGGGTGTTTGTTTTTAGATAGATATATCAATTCGTGAAGTAAAAATTGTACCTTATGCACAGTGAGATTAGACATAATTAAAGTTCGCATAAAGGAGTAGAGAAGAATAAAATGTATCTATAAGTAATATATTATGTTACATGTCAAATTAATGGTCGAATATTGACTGCTAGGCAACCACTAGTATATTTAATAACGTTTAAACTTGAATTAAATCGTTACATAATTAAATAGCAACTTAATAGATAATTTATAGTCGTATAACGTTTTGTTTATAGCTAGTGGAACTTTTATTTTAGAGAAAGTGGTATTTTACGAAATGATCTAGTCTAGCCAGACTGTAGTAAAATAAATACAATCTATCCACAATATAACCAAATTTTAATGAGGAAGAGACTGACCCTTGAAGAAGGGCGGGATTAAAAATGTCGAAGCCCCCTAAGCAATTCTTCCTGCCTTTCTTTTTAGGGTAGTCATCACTTAGGTAGCAGGTGAAAGGCTGGTAGGTTAGCTGGGCTAGGGCTTATGTCTTCGCCGGCGAGGATCGCGACGCGTTATCCCTTTATTACCCCCTACTTGCCAGCCCGAGCGGGCTACTTTGATTTGTACCTTGTTATTCCTTTTATCCTTATATCTTCCTCTTAAAACTCTTATTATTTTATCCTTAATTAAAAATGTCCATAGTTATATAAGTAATTTTAATTGTTATTTAGAAATAATAATAATATTCCTATACATTGTTTTGAGGTATCATAAGTGCAACTTTGTTCGTCTACGTGATAAATAAAGTATCTATTATAATTTAATCTACATCTTGGTGCAACATTTCCATTTCCTGACTTTCTAAAATATGTATATCAAATCATAATCTAATAAACCGATATAAATGAGGAGATTATGCATTATAAAAACACTTGTATGACTGCGATTTTTCTCAAAAACTACTAATCTGATTTGAATGGGTGTCTCGCAGGCCCGGATCCAGGGGGGGGCAAGCCAGGGCCCGTGTCCCGGGCGGCGAATTTAGAGGGCGGGAAATTCAAACTTGCCAGACGAATACACATCTCATCATTAACCCAACTTTGACTACTGAGACATCCAGTATATAACACACATAAATTATTACCCGCGAGATGATGATGATGATGATGATGTCATCAGACAAAAGTAAAATATAGGTGGTTGGGGGCGGCTAATCCAGATTTTGCCCCGCCTTCTAAAAATTCAAGATCCGGGACTGGGTTCTCGTTATTGAAATGTATATTTTTTAGAGCAAAGCTTAAGTATAATAAAACTAAGGTAATATTAATATTGTCATCGGCTAACGGGTTAATTAATACAAATCGTTCAATTTAAGTTTCGTTTTACTTACTTAGCACCTTGAACGCCTGGCTGATACCGGGCCTTAGACAGTTGCGTTTCGAAGTCGACTTCTGTAAGTTTTTTACCTAATCTAAACCTCGCTCAAAACAGCTGACTAAAAGCCAATAACGCCGAACTATTTAGTAAGTAATCTTATTTAACAAATAGTAAGTTTTGGTGCCTTTAATAAGTAGGTAATAAATTTCACATAATAAAGAAGTATGATATGTAGTTCAGTTTAAAAAGTTGTTTGTAAAACTTAGTTTTTGATATTACTGATGCAAAAGTATCAAAGATTCCGTTATTTACACTATTCCTATAATACTACAATTTAGTTTTTGTTCCAGAAATACGTTAATGACGAGGGAAAACGCACTAAAGTTAGTGCACGTAGTATAAAAAAAAACAATAAAATTCAATCAAATGTCTTATTTATTGAGTATAATTTAAAACATAGATTAGTAACAAAAAAATTTGGTAAAGTCGTAACTTTATTCTACACAGAGTTATAGGTAAGTAGATACCTAGAATATTAATTAAGTTGTTAGGTGTTTTAGTAAGTGATTCATCAAATGACAAGTGACCGCCATATAAATAAACACAATGGGCATTAGGATAGCTATTAGTGGTTATATAACAAGGGAATAGGTATTAAGGTAGAAAGTCTTTGGGAGACCTCCGGACTCACAAATCACAGATAGGTTTTTTTTGGTATCGGACCCCGCAGTCAATACCAGAGGAAACCTGCGGGATACTGGAGTCCCCCAGCTTTGCGACTGCGGGAACCTGGAGCAGAGTTGGAGAGGGATAGTTAGGAACCAAGTTTAGGGGATGAATATTTAACTATTTTAGGATGGGAGGAGTGGAGAACGCCAGGAAATGTTCACGAGCCCTTATAGACTCCAATGTGAAATGCATCATGAGGTATACACACTTAACTGTGTGCCTGGGGCCGCGATTAATGTCCTCCCGTGCGTGTGCATGCATTCGGTATGGAGACCGAGCGTACAAGCATTGCCATACTTATTAGGTCCATATAAGTGTACTAAACTACTAATTCAAGTTTTAATGTGAGTGCCAAGTGCCAAGGCGGTCAAGAGTCAAGAAAAAATTATGGTGTTCACGTTTGTAAGACATCAAAGCTATTGTAACGTAGCATTAGTAAGGACTTACTAACTTTGCACCTAATATATCAGGATGCCAAATTAGTTTTATCGTTATTTAGATTTAAAATACCTATTTTTCTTTACATAAGGCCTGATTATAAGTAGGTACCTTCCTAACTAGTTAGGCGTGGCGCCTAGAAATACCTACGTAGGCACCAACAAGCCAACAAGTTCGTGTAAACATTCAGTTGAAAAAAAAACGATATAAAAAGTCAAGAGATTCAATGAGGTAAGTAAGTATTGTTAAATTCTTATATAAGTATAGATATTTTCTGATAAGCTACTAATAAAAAGTTAGCTAGATACCGTCAAACGTTCTAACTTTTACCCATGTCCAATGTTTGCCTAAAATAGAGAAGTAATATATCCCTGAATTTATTTCGTTTGGCATTTGAAACCTGTCAACGATTTAGCTTATTTATTGGAAAATATAAGTAATTTTACCAGTGGCATTATGTTGGTAGCACACATAGTATTTTTACAGTCTATCAAACGAACTGTAGTAAAGCAGAGAATTGTAGAAAAAACTTTTTTAATTAAGTCATTAAAATCTAAAGAATTACCTACTTATAATTTATCTTTAAACTTATAATAAAAAGCATTGATTGTTCAAGAATGTTTCTTTACTAACAATAGATTTACATGATTATTTACTGAAAAATATTGATAAATGCAACGTTGGCGTGTTTTTGGAATACGACAGTCATAAAATATCGAAATCCGTGCAAGGTTAGGGCAGTTGACGATACCTAGGTAAGCAAAGCTATTAGACAAACATTTTAAATACTTATAATATCATTGTAGGTAAGTGTAGATTAGGTTAGTGCAGTTTTTAGGTTAAAACCTAATCTAAATTGTCTTTCATTCCAAACTGGCATTCCTTAATATGATCAACTATCATTCCTACAGTTTCGTCGTTAATTCTACCGGCTTTATATAAGGTATTAACTAAACATGATAACGAAAATACAGATTTAACAATGACGCCATTTGCTTCAAGTACACTAGCGCCACCTTGTTCGCGGTCAAGAACTACTACAGCATGAGAGACCACCAAGCCTTCCCTACGTATCGTTTCAACAGTTTCCAACAAACTGCCGCCAGATGTCACTACGTCCTCCACGACGAGGCATTTCTGGTTCTTGTAATAAATGCCTTCCAGCAATCTTTTTGTTGCATATAGTTTTGTTTCTTTCCGTTTCATGATCATTGGAGTATCGGTGTTGACGGACATCACTGCAGCCAGTGGAAGGGCTGCATACGGCACACCACAAAGTACATCGTGATTTATTTCCTTTGCTAATTTTTCTAAATGCCGCGCTACCGCCATCTGTAAATAGTGATTAGAAACATTTAGCACCGGCGATTATTTTCCATGAGTAAACATAGTCATAAAAACATAACATTACGGAAATAACATCACATAATATCAGTATAATTATTTAAATCGATATTAATATCTTTTTATATTAAAGACCGTATGTTATGAGGAACTAGTTTTGTGCATGGCCATGTTCGCTTTATAGTGATAAAATTTAGCTTTGTAATTCAAATAGTAAAAGATTTTTCAGAATCAGATAATTAATTTTAGATTGCCTCTTACATAAAACATGGACTTTACTCATTTATAATAAGACTAGCTATCCCACACTTAATAATATAACAATATGAGCTTATTTGAATTACAAGTGGCCAATGTAAGATTATTACTAGATGTTTTTATATTGAGACGCGCTTTTTTGCTTATTATCATAATTATTATGAACGCAAGTTCGAGCTAACGTATGAAATTATTAATGATTTAGAACGATAATCTACAATCTCGAAAATAGCGATCAAGTTAGCTAAATAAATTAATTAATAATTTTTCAAGATTAATTCCGTGAACGGACTGCCGAGACGAATGTCCGCAGGTTCTAAACCCAAAGGCACACACCTCTGACTTTTCTAAATATTATGTGTGTATTCTTTGTGAATTATCGCTTGCTTTAACTGTGAAGGAAAACATCGCGAGTAAACCTGCATACCTGAGAAGTTTTGTATAGGGATTTCAAGGGTATGTGAAGTCTACCAATCCGCACTAGGCCAGCGTGGTGGACTAAGGCCTAATCCCTCTCAATAGTAGAGGAGGCCCGTGCTCAACAGTGGGACAGTATATAATGCAGGGCTAATATTATTATTATTTATTAATTCAGTGATATAGTTTCAAATAAAGCTGGATGACAACACGGTATATTTTCAATGTCCACTATTTATTATTGAGTTCTTGGCTATACTTTACATTATTATTGTACTGAGATAATAATAACATATCGAGTCACATTAAAGTTAATTAAATCCATATTATTTTTTTACGACATGTCACAGGCTGATATGATATTTTTATCGAGTTAATTTAATTAAAACCAGTGGGATATATTCCGTCTACTAGAACATATCCATCTTTTGTAATTAGCAATTTGTAATCGAAGGGCAGCTTTGATAGCCGTATAGGTAAATGGGGGATTTCTTGACTCTCTTACCGATACAGCCATCGAAGCTGTCCTTCGAATAAAAAGCCCGTAATTGTTAAATAAAGGATTCGCTCCTAGAGACGGAATAACGGCCTACTAATCTTAGTTTCTTGTCTAGTAGCAATATCTGAATGACATAATATCCAAATTTATTGGACTCAGTTGATATTTTTAATATTCTACAGTCGATGCCAGAATGCACGTTTTTGTTTTACATACAAACTAGGTTTTGTATAAGATTGTTGCACAAAATATGTTAAATCAATACATATTATAAAACAAATACCGTTTTTCTCTGTGTCTGTAGGTTATCGATTTTCTCAAAATCTACCGAATAGATTTTTATAAAATTTAGTATGGAGATAGTCTAAGACCCTGGGAAGGTTATAGGCTATTTTTTATCCCGGGAAAATAAAAAGCGGGACTATTATTCCGGAAAACGCCTACACGCGCTCGAAGTCACGAGCAAAAGCTAGTATAAAATAATCTTATACCGTTTCTAAATTCTTAATTCGTCGAACTGTATCTGATCACTCACTGATTAGGAATTCATGAATGATATTGTTATAAGACGGTATTGATACAGAAATCAAAACATCTCATAATCTCAATTCTTTATCAGTTTAACATTTTTATTGATCAATTTAAATAAATACCTTATAGGTGACACCATAAAACGACCATGATTTACAAGCTGACTTAATAACAACACCACAGAAAACCTTGGGAAAAAATTATTTTTAGGCATATTGCCTTCGAAATGCCATTGAGACAATCATATTTTATAATTATAGTAACACTGTAACATCTTGGTTAAGTTTATTAATTTGTAGAAGGATGTACGCAATAGAACACTATGAATTATGTCAAAATTCTTTAACTTTAACAAAGTTGCATTGTTCCTTAAGAAAATATGCCAAGACGTTTTAACTTAATTGATTACATTATTAAAATTATACTATTCTTCGGGTTTTATCGCGATTTTTATTTTTTAATTTTCTCCCAACGTTTCGAGGACTGCAGCCTGCGATAAAACCCGAAAAATAGTTTAATTTTAATGTCTAACATTCGCGTAAACATAAGAAATCATTATGATTATATTATTCCAGGAATCCTTTCACAAACAACGTACCAAGCATAAACTAATAAGTGAAATATGAATTGATAATTATTGACAATGATTCAGAACACAAGTTTATTCCAACTGCAGTCCAATAATAATAATATAATATCAGCCCTGTATATACTGTCCCACTGCTGAGCACGGGCCTCCTCTACTACAGAGAGGGATTAGGCCTTAGTCCACCACACTGGCCTAGTGCGGATTGGTACACTTCACACACCCTCGAAATTCCTATAAAGAACTTCTCAGATGTGCAGGTTTCCTTACGATGTTTTCCTTCACCGTTAAAGCGAACGATAAATTCACACAGAATTCAAAAAGTTACATTAACTTCTCGAAATATAATTCCCAATGTTATGGCATAGGAAAATCATCGCAAATCCGTTGAATTATCTGCCTACTCCTCTATACACGTGTGATTTATGTACGGCATCCCATCCCATCACCGTTAAAGCACGCGATGATTCAAAAAGAATACACAAAAATTATTTTAGAAAAGCCAGAGGTGTGTGCCCTTGGGTATCGATTTTGCTAACAATCGTCTCCGCAATCCGTTCCACAACCAATTAGGCTATTGCCGTTTTATGGAACATGTTAACTTCATACTGCTCCAAATAAGGAAATTACCATAATACGAGGGTGCGACACTATAACCCTGAGGTCGAAGTAGATGGGAGTCCGTCGACCGACTTTGGCCTCGATGTCTCCCAGTCTCACCGCACCAGCGTCGAACAGTTGTACAGCTAACTCTTCCAGATCTACCATTTCCTGTAACAATCGATTAGGTTAGGTTAGCATTTACGAGTTTTCGCATGTTACAAACCTATACTATTACATAAAGCTGAAGAGTTTGTTTGTTTGAACGCGCTAATATCAGGAAGTACTGGTTCGAATTGAAAAATAATTTTAGTGTTGGATAGCCTATTTATCGAGGAAGGTTGTGTATACAAGATCACGCTATGATCAATAGGAGCGGAGCATCAATGGCAAAAATCGGGGAAAATTTATTCCTTTTGAGAGCTTCCGTTACGTGTGCTGCATAAACTTACGCAATAATAATGTATGACGAAATCATTCCTCTTAAAAAGTTCTAATAATATAGCAGGGACACTTCAAAGCTGCGAGCCAAATCTTGTCAAGATATGCGAAGACTACCAACCCACACCAGGCCAGCATGATCGATTAAGGATTAAACCCTTTATTTTATTTATTTATTACTACTCCTGAGGTGTCGTATTTGACTTCCGTGTCTTGAAGACTTATATTTGGTCTTCCTGCTCAGGTATCAGCCTTATACTTGCAAATTGGAAGAGAATTGTCCGCACATGGGACCTAACATGGCTGGTGAAATGTATTCACTTCTGCCTACTCCTGAAACGTATGTAAGTATGTAGGTATGTATATGGTCGCTTAACATGTTAGTTGCCAACGAAGTCACCACTCCGGTTGCTTTTAGACGATAACATTCCGCCATTATACATTTTGAATATTATTTCACTAGTAAGAATGGAATTATACTAAATAAGATAAAGCTAGAGATAACACATTAATGTGAGGTTTTTATTATCCTTATTCGCAATATCAACCTTATGTTCTCTAGATTTTTCGACATTTAGCTAATCATTTAAAAAATTCAATAGCGTTCTAAATTTGAATTAAGCAGTTATGTATTCCAATCTTATTTCTAAAAATGACGCACATCGTGTTTTGTCGGAGAGTGTGCGGAGTAGACCTCATACTTTGAGCTTGAATGTCGGCAGTATAAATAGTTTTTTGTCGGTTGGATCGGAAGGCCTGTATCGGAAGGGGCTAGAGCTTTAGTAAAATATATTTTGATATCATCAAAAGTGACTAGGCACGAGTAAAAGTTGACGTACGTCCTTAAATAAATATAAAGAAAACGTATTCCTTTCACGTGAAATAGTTATTATTGATGGATAGTAAACCTTCAAGGAAACTATTCATTGGAGGAGCCTATGTCCTGCATAAAAAAAAATCAGCAAAAGTTAGTGAAGAGCTGATAAAACCAGCGTTATAATAGGAAGACAACGTATTTTACATCTGTCCTACGCGAGAAGTCACTTTTGGATTCGTATCCATAGGTTATTTCATCCACGAAAGTGCATTCCATCACCTTTTGAGCGGGGCTGCTGCGGGGTCTCATGGGGTAAAAGGTTTGTTTAATGCTGTGTTTGTATTAAGAAGTGTTGCTGTTTGGACTAGTGGAGTCTGTAGAGGTGTTTCACGGCAACGTTCCTGGTCACTTGCTGGTAGAGTGGAAAGGCGTAGAGGAAATTTCCCAGAGGTGCAAAACTACGACATAGCCATGCTTTTATTCGCGACCCCATCTGAAGTGAGCAGGCGTAGGGGGAATCTTTCGGAGGGACAGAACTACGACATGGCCATGCTTTCATTCTCTCCTCGGACCCCCTGGAGAGTGTTCGGACTAGTAGTAGTGAGAGTTAACATGGTGTGTGTAGTTAGTGTTGGTCAAAATGTGTTTTTTTATACGGGTTCAAAGCTTCGCCCCTGGTACTATATATTGTTTCAGGCACAATGGTCTGACTATTTTAAGAGCTAAGTGAAGGAAAAGGAGCCCACAACCATTATATAGTTTCTGCTCTCTATTAGCGTTAACTATTGCAGCTATAGAACTGCATCTCGGCTACGGTCCCGCTACCATTTATTTGTCAGTCAGAGCTCGGAGTCAGGAAGTTGGTGTGATATCCCCGTGCCTTGGAAAGCACGTGAAGTCATTGGTCCTGCGCCTGATCTCTCCGGTCATGTCGGATTACCGTCTCACCGGACTATGAGAGTGAAGGAACAGAGAGTGCTTGTGAATTGCGCATACACTTGTGCACTATAATATCTCCTGCGTGCCTGACTGATCTCCGTAATGAGATTGAGGAGGTTATGTCATTATTATTTGTTTAAAGCGGCAAAGCGTATCAAGCGCATCATCACTTACAAATACAAATGACTTAAACATTATTATTGTTTTGGCGTCATTTGTAATGAGTTTACAATTTATAACACAGATTCAATGCCACGTCTTATCTCAAATGAGTCTGTAATGAACCCTTATCGACATTTCTTGGGCAATACGCAGTTTCCCGGCTTTGTTTGTCTTTATCTTTTAAGATGAGTAATATATTTTTTTAATAAAGTGCTTTATTCATCACTTGAGCGAGCAAAATTGCGTTTATGATAAGTCAAAGTACATGAGAATATTTATTTATTACATAAAGTCGCTTATATAACTAAAGACATTTTATATTGGATGTGAAAGAAAAAAAAGAAACCAACTCGGGCTGGCAGGAAAGAAGAAATAAAAAACAAGTATATAATCTTTATAAAGATAAAGGGAGGAACGCGTCGCGATCCTCACCGGTGAGAACTATAAAGGCCCTAACCTAGCTAACCTACCTATTGGAAGATGTGTAATAAAACTACCTAGTAAGGGAAAGTGGCATTTAGATGATATCTATCACACAATACCCGGGATTCATGTCCTGCCCGGGAAGGGGCAATAGTCCAGGGCTTAACACTTCTACGAGTCTGCGGTTGAAGAACCCTGCGGCTTACAAAGGGCATAAAAAATGACTCTTCTTCGGCAATTGGGTAAAAAGGCCTCGCAAAGACCTACCGCTTAGATGTCTCAATTGAGAGTTAAGGATTCCAGAAAACTTATTCATGATACGAAGAATACCAGGTTATCGCTTCATTAGATTTTAGTGAAGTAGCTGTATATTCTTGTCGTAAATATAACAGCGGGACTTTACCGCTTCTCTCGGCAATTAGTACTCTATGTAGGTTCTAGATACTCCTACATCATGGAATCATCAGGTGTAGTGAAGTCATTTTGGCATGCCAATATATAATGAACCCAATACAAAAAGAATCATGAAACTGCTATTAGATTTTGAGGAGTTCCCCTCTGCATTTAAATCCAAGGTCTTATACCATTTAAAAGAACTGCAGTTGTACGAAATCGAACTCAAAATAATAATTTAAATCGGACCATGAAGTAAAAAATTATGCCTGAAAAAACAGAGTAAACTCCTTTGGACTTAAAAATATTTCGCGTTTTGGTATCGCCTCGCCTTTGCAACATAACATCAAGTCATTCTGTATTATTGTTTAGTCTACACTCTAAGTTACTTGATATTATACGGACCTACCTATACAGGTGTGGAACAGGTTTATTACTGAAATTAATGGAAGATTCCAATTCCCCATCAGAGGTCGAGTTGTAAAAATAAATTAAAATGCTACACGTGTAAAAACTTGTGCCGAAAATCCTTTAACAGACGATGAGGGAGGACACTCATTCCAACATGTCTTACTACTACTATTATTAAAAATTATTAACTCAATTGAATTTGATAAATAACTGTATGTCTCTAATGATTGAAGTACAAGATTATTTTTTTTTAATTTAAATGTGGCTGGGGCTTATAAGACACGAAATAATTTCTTGGACAATTTATTACATACTGATCTAACAGGAAGAACATGAAAAATATAATTTTGATTATTCAATCAATTCAAATAAAATTACATATAGGTTTGTAAATTTACGTCAGCTACAGAGTATTAAATCGAACAATCTATTAAGGATTTATAAATTTGCATCAACTGAAATAAAAATAGGTATTAAAACGGAAACGATCTAAATTAACATTCTGTTGCATTTTAATATGGTAAAGATATGTAAAAAAAGAATTTGCTGATGCAATATAGAAATTAAAATTACCTGAATAACAAATAACTGACCTAGAATATAGAGAAAGGAATATTTCCACTTGTAATCATTAGGTCGGAACATATTTGACCTTTTTAGGATCAAGATAGGCATAGACAATATACAGGTTGTTGTAAAATACGACCTATTTTTTATAAATTAACTAATGCTGACATATAAATACTATTTTTTGTAATTTCCTGTTACTTAAATATAAAATGGATACTTACAATAACATCCAAGGTAATCCGTTGTTATGAGGTTAAGTTTAGTCTTTCTATTAAAATCATTCACATTTCACACTAAGAACTTATTAGCATGATTCATTTAAACCATTTATTTTATTTACAGACGATATTTAAAAAATAATTAAAATAAAAAAGTATAAATAATTTGTTTTAATACTTCTTGTTACTGGCCGGTTAGTTTTTTTTATTTAAAAAAAAAAAATTAAATTCGAGATTATTGAATTTTTAAAATCGTTCTTTTGGTTTTAAGACATTAGGCACCACAGATAACCAACACCAAACTGATCCAAGATGGCGGACCGGAGTGAATTTTTCACACAATTTTATTCAAATAAAAAATGGCCACAAAACGCAGCAATATTCGTTCCGTATCTAGAATCGAAGTAAACAACTCGTGCGTCCAGCAGATACTAGGTATAGCGAAGGTACCGGTTAGCGATAACAAAATGATTCATTAATATGTATGTATACCGACATATAAAAGTTTAAAATGAAGGTCACATATAAAAGCATGAGATAGGATCCGAATTAGGCGACGCTCACAGTGTCCAAAATTTGATATCACCGCTCATGGCTGATGAAATTCAATCGTGTATGAGTTATTTTTTTTTACCTCTCAATGACCTTTGCAAAGGAACTGTGGTTTATACAGACACTTAATTTGATAGGTGTTAGGTGCGGCTATGAATGAGTGTAAAACTTTTCGTTATAAAGTTACACTTTTCTGTAATGGAACTTCCTCAATTACTATACTAAGAAAACTCAACGTCACATATTTGGCGGTACAAACTACAACTATACTATTTATTTATAATTAGGACAACCAGTAGTTGTTACATTATAAATAGCTCCGATGAAATATAAAAGTAAGAATTATAGGTTTAAATGCACAACATTTTAAGGTGTCACAGCATGCTTTGACAAAAAAAAAATAACACCAGTATTAATATTAACTACACATAAACCATTAAAGCGTACTTTTTTTTACAAATAAAAGTAGCAACTATATAAAATTTAAATTAGTTTAAAGAAAAAGAGGATGGGGACCTTATGATATTCAAAAACAATGAGCAAATTATAAGCATAATAATAAATACTTTTAATTCGGTAAAACGTGCAAAAAGACCTTACACACATAAATAATAAATTATTATAATAATAATAATATATTATAAAACACTTATGTTTTATACGGCCTCTTCTTACATAATATATGTCTTTAAATAATTCCTTATATCATCACCATTAGACCGAGCCTTTAGTAAAATAATATTACATAAAAAAATACTTATCGCCCAGATCTATAAGATTGGATGTTGCTAGAAACCAATTTACTGTTTTTTGTAACTCAATGCCAAGCGGAAGGCCTTTAGGTACAGAGGTACAATGACGTATCAAATATAGTCTATTGGGCCTATAAATGCTGGCTTTGAAAACGGTAGAGTCGTGGCTTCGATTCCCGAAATTGATAGCCGAAAATTTTGATGTATTTTTTTTGAATCGAGTGATTACTGAGCAAATACCACTTATTGGTTCCTTATTCAAAGTTTCAGATGGCATTGCTATAATTGTATAGAGGCCATGTTGGTTACCATCAGGCGAGCGGCTCTTCTCGTCATTCAGTGCTAGAATAACATATTGAGAAAATCAAAATGACTTCCCATTAATCACTGAATTCTTTTTATTTCAAATTACTTTACTACTGTATATTTAACGAACTCTGGATCTCTTTGTTCTTTTTTTGTCTGAACAAAAAGTTGTTTATTGATCACGAATTCTTTTTTTACAGGATATGATTCTTCCTAACCGAATTTTCCAATCTCAACGAAGATCAGCCATGCAGGAGATATTATAGTGCACAAGTGTGTGCGCAATACACATACACTGTTCCTTCACTCTCATAGTCTGGTAAGACGGCAATCCGACATGATCGGAGAGAGATCAGGCGCAGGACCAACGGCTTTACGTGCTTTCCGAAGCACGGGGGTATCACACCAACTTCCTGACTCCGAGCTACGAGCTACGAGTATTTTTTTATTATAGAGAAACCCAGTCATAATTATTTTGGCCCGACCCGAGATCCGAACCCAAGACCTCAGCACGGCAGTCGTGCTCGTAACGTGTACAATTACAACTACGCCGTTGTACATGGAATAGTGGATTAGGGGCCGTTCAAATATTACGTAACGCAATTTAGGGTGGAGGTTCTTGTAAAACGTTACGATGCGTTACAGGGGCGAGAGGGGATTTCTCGTACAAAGAATTATTTAACATTGACTTTTTTATTTTAAAACAATAACGAAGGTATTTTAGCGACTTTCCGGTATTTTGCGTAAAATAATTGTGAATATTACGAAAAAAATGTCACTTTAGAGTTACATAACTTTCGTACAGGAAAACGTTACGGCGCGTTACATAGGGGTTGGGGGGGTCAAAATCTTCAAAAATGGCGTTACGTAATACTTGAACGGCCCCTTATGTGTTATTGTGTTTTAACTTACTTCTGATGCATTTACCATCATCATCTCTGCACCGCTGTAGCGTTGACAGGGAGAGAATGCTTATAGCATTAAATATATTTGTATAGATATAAAAATGTGAGTCCTACTAATATTATAAATGTGAAAGTTTGTGAGGATGTATGTATTTTTGTTTCTCTTTCACAAAAAAACTACTGAACGAACTTGGATAAAACTTTACAATAATAATGGTTATACATCAGAATAATCCATAGGCTACAATTTACAATGATTTTTTGTAATTCAGTCATAATATAACGATACATATCAAGTAAGATGGAAACAAAAATCCGAAAATCTCCTTCCCGCGGGCGAAGTAGCGACCAAAAGCTAGTAAATAATAATTAAATTACGGTCCAAACCTTACTAATTATTCATAATCGGGTATTTACTTCCCCCAGCAGTTTGACATCGATGTTTAAAGTATATTTAAAGATCGTATACGTATCCTATTTCATGCAGTGTTCTCACACGAAGTTCTCATAATAATATTGGTACGTGTGGGGACAATACATTATTTATGTGTTTCTGATTTTAACTGATATTAATTTAAATAACTGCAGCATTGCATTTTGTGTTTCGTATACTTTCTTCTAAGTTGTAAGTTTATTTAAATCTATTTACCATTCTCAGTCTTACTTATAATCTTGTTTTAGCGTTAAGAGGTGGTTAAGAATTGCTTAAATAGCTGTTAAAAAGATCATCGGTTCCTAGTTTAAACCTTAGAAGCAAGATGGCGGGTTTTGACTTATAGCTGTTCGAGTAAATTTGTGTTTTAACTAAGAAGTTTAGCGAATTTTTTATAAATAAAACTATATCTTGGTATAAAAATACAATCATGTCGATAAAGTATGATTTTCTCAAAAATGTACCTATTGGTATTGTCAAGTTTTGCCCTTTCGAAGAACCTGAAGAAACATTTTAATGTGCACGCGAATGTTAGATTTTTTATACTATAATTTTGTTTTTTTTTTCGAAGACTTCGGACGACCGACTCCTTAGTCCATGACCATGAAGTGAAGTGAAGTGACCATGAAGGCTGCAGTCTTCGAAACGCCGGGAGAAATTATAATATAAAAAACCGAGGGAAAATCCGTAAAATAGTTTTATTTTCATGCCAAACAATTTAAATTAATTTAAATATTTTCATAGGATATGGTACGACAGAAAATTTTAGTATAAGAGTCAAGTAAAAGCGTATCTGCAAGATTAATAACAAGTTACAGTACTACGAACGTAATAAATGAATTTTAAATCCTGACTTCCACGAATGAAGGAAAAGCACTTTGGCCTTTATGAAGGCCATTTCTTATTAATGTCCATTTCTGACAAATGCCTCCATGTTATTTGTCAAATAGATTTGTGGAACCCAAAGGTACAGAATTTGAATTTAAAAATGGAAAAGAAATATTTATAATTTTTTAATAAAATAGAACATCACAGATTATATTTCATTTCAATATATTTTGTCTGTAATGTAAACAAATTATTTTCACTTTTCTTGGATTCATTTGAGACACATATCCTATTTAGAATTATGGAGAAATCAAATACGTGTTTATTTTAAGGTAGGAACACGAGTATATATTATACTTCTTGTATATCTTGTCGTCTAACAATTAGACTAAAGAAGTATCTCTTCTTCCTACAGCTTGAATCCTAAGCGGAACGTGAAGAAACAATTAGACCATCTGCTATAATTATAGTAGATCATCAATGGATACAATGTCCCTTTGTCGATATTTTTCTTGGGCTTCACCGTACTAAAATAAAAACAAACGGCTCAGTCTTGTATCACAACTTTTATGTCAATTTTATTATCAGTTATATTACACAACTAATTTATATACTTCCCATTTATTTGGGATTACAGATAATGTAACTTTTGTATTTAGACGGCTATCTATGTGACGAGTTTGAGTTGTGAAACAGACTTTAAAATTAGGAAACTTCTAGAATCTAGATATTAGCGTGACGTTAAACCAAATCATTGACCCGTTAA
Organism: Manduca sexta; assembly: GCF_014839805.1. Lineage (NCBI taxonomy): Eukaryota > Metazoa > Arthropoda > Insecta > Lepidoptera > Sphingidae > Manduca > Manduca sexta. The sequence continues at coordinate 144,055 of NW_023595407.1, read as the reverse complement.
TTAAAATTTTATCACATTCCGTGTGCGAGTTCTAAACATCCGTGTTCCGGGTGAACGGCCTGCCATAAACATCACGGGGTTTATTATTTGGAAACTATCCATCATCGTATCCCAACTTGCGAAAGAGCTGATATTAACCACGGTTACTTCATGTAAACTTTTAAGTTTAACTGATGTACTATGTACGGATTAACTGATGCGTAATGTTACTACCGTATTAGGGTTTATCGACTGCTTCTGTGGCGTTGTACTGCATGCGCGGTACGGCAGCGCTCTGAGGTCCTGGGTTCGAATCTCGTGTCGGGCAAAGTGATATTTGGGTTTTTCTGCTCAGTATCAGCCCGGAGTCTGGTATTTGTGATATGGTGATAGGCTCGCCCCTATCACATTATGATACAGAACACACTTGGCGAAAAGTGGGTGCTCTGGTTGCGCCTTTGCATTGGTGGATAAATGATCGATATGTGTTTTTTCTCTTTTGACTGCTTATAAATCCTGGGGTATTAACATAAGTTAACGATCGTAAAGTTTTGCTCATTTTATTAATTAATTATCTGTTAAAATTTAGATTCATTAGGACATTACGAATGATTACTTATTTCGAAACAATTTCTGGTCACTGTTGTGAAAAAAACGTTTGTTACCTTTAGCTCTTACTTTTCAGGTTCTTTGAGTGACTAGTGACTAGTTAAAGTTATGTAAAAGTTTATTGCTGGGTCAACAACCTGCCCTGAAGTGGAGCGGAGTCTACCACACTGGCCCGATGTGGTTACTAAACCATATTCAATATCTACATTGTGTAATTTCATTTAGGGCGAGAATGAGGTATTATTGGTATTCAATACGTTGCAATTAGGTCCTATGCTGATTATAAAACTGCCTGTTCTATTTTAAGGGTAGGCAGAAGTGTATCAAACATATTGAGGTCCTGTAAGATAGGCCATACTATCGCTTACTAGGCAGTATTCAAAACTCAAAATAGAGGGTCATGCTATCTTTTACTAGGTAGTGTTATAGACTCCCGTCAGATGCCAACCATAAACCTAATAACACCTTCCCCGACCAGAGCATCGAACCTGGGACCACAGTATTGTACTGCGTACGAAATACAACTGCGCCACTTTTGCACATATATTAATGAAAGCGGAGTTTGGATGACCAAGAACTTGCAAACAATCGTAAGTTGACTTCTGAAAAAATTTAAACACGACTCTCGGCATGTAACATTTTATGTTATAATTCTTGAAATATTGCCGCTAGTGTAAACACAATTGAAAGTTCACGCGCAATATATTGATGCAACAACTTGCTTGTTTTAACTTTTAACAAAACTATAGGCTATAAAATGATATGTGAAGATGTTTTGTCTACAGCTTCCATGACAAAGCGTGAACTAGCCAAGAGCTCGGGTACTTACTTGTAATGAGACTCAATTACTTATGATTCCCTGATGTACCTCCTAACTAAGTTTGAGGCCATCACGCCGTTTACAAGTAAAGACTATTATTGCTCTGATTCCACAATCTATATATAATATTATAAAACAAAGTCCCCTTTTCTGTCTGCCTGTATGATAACGATTTTCTTAAAATATACTGAACGGATTTTCATGAAATTTGGTATGGAGATAGATTAAGACCCTGGGAAGGTTTAAGACTACTTTCTATCCCGGAAAATATATAGCGGGACTTTTATTCCGGAAAACTCTTTCACGCGGGCCAAGCTACGAGCAAAAGCTAGTTTAGAATAAAGATAAAATCAATATACTGCTTCAGGATAAAACCCTGCTAAACGCATCGAATGCAGTGACAGCGATGCTTATAATAGCAAGGATGCGACAGAAATGTAAACTCCACGCATAGTTCTATTTAAAACCAGCCCTTTGTACGTAAAAATATATTTGTTGAAATGACCTCCACTAGTTTCTTTTTTGAGGTAAATGGTTTAGGGGAGGTAGGTAACTACTTTATGCGGAGTGAAGACTAGCTGCGACCGATGGGAATCCAGAGTTCTTTAAAAAGCGAAAAGATATTTTAAAATCGGTGATAGCCTAGTTGGGAATGGAACGAAATGAGACGAATGTACGCATATTCAAAATTTAAGAGTTCCTCTCATATAAGGAAATATCGTGATCAATCAGTAAGTATACCCGTGAAGTTCTACATAATAATTTCAAAGGTAAGTGATAATGGCGAAAGGTGAAATTTTTTAAAAGGTAACCCGATACAAAAAAAATTGCATCTGTTAATAGAAAACAAAAACTAAGACAGACGTAAATAAACCTAAAAGAGAAGGCGGTAGGAATCAGGTTGTAATGACGCTTCGCTACTGGTATTCCGCACAAGGCCAGCGTGGTGGACTAAGACCTAATCTCTCTCAGTAGCAGAGGAGGCCCGTGCCCAGCAGTGGGACAGTATAACACAGGCCTGGTATTATTATTTTTAAAGCAACATGCTTACTCTATAAGAACAAAATTATTCATTTAATTGTAAATACTTTTACTAAAATTAATAAAACATTAAATTGAATTACATTTTTAGAGACTTGGCCAATGAATTTGCGTTAAACTAAGAGTTAAGAGATCTTTGCGGCCCGCATAAAAAAGGTAAAGCACGGCTTGTGTACACTGTTCAAACATGCTTGAAGTTTCGTCAGTGTTGATATCCTTTTTTTTGTCCTTTCGCATCCTTTAATCCTTTGTATATTTAACGCCATATTTTAAAATCAGCGGTTTATTAAAATAGTTACTACAAATTAAATGGAAACTTGCTTTGATATTGTGAGGTTCCTGAAAACTGAGAAGTAAGCGCCGCATCCGCTGAACAGATTTGGATGAAATTTTGCACACAGATAGGGTCATTTTTATACAGTGAAACTTGTTTTATTTTAGGAATATAATCTTTAACGTCAGAGCAGTAAGCCATACTTCAAATTATAATAGCCGGCAAACAACTTGAGCATAATTTATTTACTTATATACTAACAAAAAGACCCCTCTTGTGCTTACGTTGTTTCCCTGCACTTACATATAAAAATAAATACAATTAAATTATGTCATAAAAACATAAATGAAGCAATACTTTCCCTCATCACCTTCGTCTGAACTAGAAAAAACTCGACCGTTGATAGCTTCCTGAGCTAAGTCGGAGCTTGGAATTCGACGTCGTGTGGAGTCAACGACATCATGCGGGGCAGGGAGGGAGTAAGGACACAGATCAAACTAAAGATGATTTTGATTTATAATTAGTATAGCAAGGTGACGTCATTGCAGCAGAGGTATTAGACAAGATCCTTTTTCTATAATCGTTTACGGTTATAGAATACAATCATGGATGGTGATGACATATCCTGGCGATACGACACGTGGTCAAAACGAAAAAATTGATAAGAAAAAATCTATAAAAAGATTTGGTCTGATGAAAAGATGAAGATCGTAAATTCTTTGTTTCTTTCTAAGAGAATAAAAAAGAAACGTTCACAACTCGTCCTATGCATCTCCCCAAGATTTCCTCGCCGATTCGTAGTAAGCGGCCTGCATCCAGCTATTTTCTGAATATAACATATATAATTTTTACATTATTTTTTAAATAAAAATAAATTATTTCTCTCTTCCTAGATATCTTTTTATTGCCTCAGTAGGCAAACGAGCCTGCGATCCCCCTGATGGTAAGCAGCATCTGCTGCACATGGACTTTGCAATGCCAGAGGCACAGCCACGCCGTTGCCTACTGGGAGGTGCTCACTCTTTTTAAACCTAGTTTAAAGAAGGACAGGTCATAGTAGATATTCTAGGGCATTTTATAATAAACTGGGAAAGTTGCAACACGGACGAAGACGCGATCCAATCTTAGTTTAATATACCAATGATTAGAACCTGACCAAATTCAACAGATAATTCGCAAGTACAAATATCCCAGTATCCACCGAATATGGCGAATATTTTCTACAATTCCACGATGTCCATCTGAATCCATCCCGCGGCGCTGTTGGCTCGCTTCCAAAAATGCCGAGTTATCCCTTGTTTCCTTGCTACATTCGGTTCAAATGTCTATAATCTACGACTAGCCGATTATAGAAATGAGCGTCGATCCTGACTCACAGGCGCATGTGTTCCCAAAATCCTTTGACGGTAAGATTTTGCGTTGTATATCTTTTAATTATAGGAATTTAAGAATTGAATGACATAAATTATACATATACAGCGATTGTTTTTATAGATACACAGGAAAATGAGCCTACTGCATCTGATGTTAAGTAGGTGGGGTCCACAATCCACATAGTATGAATTAACGAGAGATGTTGAAATAAAATTATTGTTCAGATTTTATCGCGATTTTTCATGTTATTATTTTCCCCCGATGTTTCGAAGTCTTTGGAGCATTCATGGACAAGAAAGAAACTAAAGTATTAGTTATTTTGTCTCCCAATTTCTATGGAGGACAATTTATGATTTCAAAGGCTCTATTATTTTTTTTAGTTAAGATGTCAAGAAATGGCAGTGATCAGTGATCTCTAGTATTAAAATGATGTAGGATGTTACATTTCTATACGCAGGGACGGTAAAGTGACTTTATTGCGACTGACGGAGAGAATTTCGTCTGGAGTATATTGGTGAGAGATGTTCCTCGATAGTCGACACGATAATGCCTGTTGCACTCAAACTGGATAGGTATATATTACATACCCATAAATTATAGACGATCTCCCGTATTATTTCTACCATAGTGTATAATACATTCATTATTTAGTCGATATAAATTAAACTAGTATAATTTATTATAAGTAACATGCGAAAACTTGTAAATGGTAATTAGACAACTATATCACTGTTTAATAAATAGATGAGACACTGCAAATAAAATAAAAATAACAAATATTAAATATTGACGTATAGACATTATCTTCAAAAACACTAGTTAGAAATTTTCTGTTAGGAAGATTTATATAGGCAGAGCTGCTTTAATAGCCATTTTTTTTTTGCTTTAAATGATGAGATGAGCTTACTGTTGGCCTGATGCTAAGCAATGCAACTGCTCATAAACAGTACAAACACTATCCAATACCTTGAATTACAAAGTATTGCTTGGTATTCCACTGCGCTTGCCATCCTGAGACATGAGATGTTAAGTCTTATTATCTTCAGTAGTTACTCTGGCTACAATGTTCTTGAAGCCGGAACACAATAGTAACTACACACTACTGCTTGACGGCAGAAATAGACATTGCTGTTGTACCTACCCAGGCGGACTCACACATATGAGAGACCTACCACCGGTAATTTTATTACTTATTACATGACACTGCATTTTTAAATATTTTTTATAGGCAAAAGAACTGACGTCCGTACCGCCTAAATAAGAATCTCAAAAACATCTGCAATTACTTGAAACGGGTTTTACGTTTTAGGAGATATAGCGAATACAAGTTTTTGCGACTTTTTCGCCAGGTGGCACCGCACATGTTTGCAGAATCTGGTTTAGACAGGTGCGGGCTGTCTTTATTTCTGGAAATATCTACCAAATAAAAAATATTACGTATCAATGTGGTATATGCAAGTTGGAACTACTTCACTTATTTCCGCCACTAAGCAATAATCAGCGGGAATGATTTCTTATGTTTACGCGAATTTTAGACATCGTAATAAAATTATTTTTCGGATTTTAGTCCGCCCAGTGACCATGAAGTTTGCAAAGTCTTCGAATGAAGAAAAAAAAATATGTTTCGAACAATCAGCGGCGTTTTGGTTTGGTTGATTTTGACAGACATACTACAGTGAATTATAGGTTCGAGTGGTCGCCCCGTGCTCATTCAACCGTTAAATTTAATATACTTACTTATTTGTAAAACACATTATGATTATATTTTATTTTTCTGTACTCTATATGAACCTTAATTATGCCAAATCTCACACTCTTCTGTGCACACAATATGCGTTTTTTCTTAACGTATTTCTCATCTCTGCGTTATATATTAAACCGTAAGATTATCCCATGGGCACTAATTCTGATCTCGGGTATCCCACAAATATATTTTTAAATCGAAGTCACATAAATCTACATGAACCTCTATCGAAAATTTTGGTAGGTTTAATGTTTAAGTACTTTCTTCCTACACGCTGTTGAAATACAACAAACGATTATTTATAAGTATCACTAAATCCCCAAGGATAATCAGGAACTCCGGGAGAAAGTTGCCTACATTGTAATTCCCGGCTGTATTCATAATAAACTAACTTTCATATCTCGAGGAAGCAAGGCTGCTCAGAATGCATTATTAAATATCCAATATGATTTTTCACGGACAAGAATGATTACATAACTCTTATTTTTTGTAGTAGTGCTAAGTTTATTTAACTTGAACTTTTATCGATTTTAAATGGTGATTTTAATACAATTTTAAAGTAATTTATTCAATCAACAGGACAACGAAGCTTTGTTGTTGATTCTTTTGGTTATTTAATTCTTGTGGCAATAATAATGTCCTTAACAGTAGGTATAAATATATTATCTTTAACATTATATTAAATAATGGATATGTATTATAAGCAATCTCTCTCCGATCATGTCGGTTTGCCTCTCACCGACTATGAGAGTGAAGGAACAGAGAGTGCTTGTGTATTGCGCACACACTTGTGCACTATAATATCTCCTGCGTACCTGGCTGATCTCCGTTGAGATTGGCCGCGCGCCGTTTGCGAAATTCAGCTATGAGGGATTCATTCATTTATTATTAGATAAAAAGTATATTATCTTATAAATTATAGGATTATTGATTCCAAGGACTGGAAAGAACTGATTTTGATACCAGCTTCAGTATTATGTAAGATGAAGCTAACAAATCAAGCAATGCAACAAGAAGGCGGTACAATATAAATATTTCGCAACAACGGCTGACACAAAGGAATAATAATATAGATATATTAAATATGTAAGTAATTATTGGAATCTGAGAACATAGGTAGTCAAAATATGAAATAATATTTTCAAGGCGAGCTGGTATCAAGTATAGCAAATAGAGGGTTTTTTGCTGTGGTGGTGGCGTGCAGGCGCGAACCGGTACCACCGAGTAATGACCTGCCGCGTTTAGTTCCTAGGATTTGAATGATAGGGTGGCTACTCACTGAGAGGGCTAGCTTATAATAACAGCTAAGCATATGACATATTGGGAGAAATAAGAAAATGACTTATTGGGACAAATAGACGCGTCATAGATTAACAAAATTGCACATAAAACAGCGCACTATTTACTATAATCACATACCTGTACAGCTCAAACAGCTCGCATTGACACGGCAATAGTTTATTGGTCTCTAGCCGCCATGACAGTTTAATAAAATGTAGTGTATACTTATTACCAACGTATGAAATGAAACGTTTTTTTCATTCACAGTTGGATTATAATTTGTATATCGTGTAAAAACACAGGAAGGCATTTTTTTGTATAAAAATAGAGAAAGTTTGTAAGCCGATTAGCCGCGATAGTGGTTGGAGGTTGACTCAGTGAACTCTCATATCTTCCTGGAGAACGTCAAGCCAACGCTTCTTGGGGCGTGCGCGGGTTCCTTGCATACTTAATAATTAATATTAAAGTATATTATATTATTGAATTTATTATGGAGATAGGTTATTCACTGATACTAGGTATACAAACAGAAAAATCAGAGTACACCTGAAAGTTACTGTTAAAGTAGTTGTATTTGTTTTTTTTTATTGGTGCATTTAAAAAGATTTTGTTAACTGTCACTATACATTTTATTGTAAATTTTTTAGTGTTAAATACATGTCTTATTTTATTTAGCGATATGATACACTAAGATAAAGAAGCTCTCAGTGAGCACCAACCTTTACGAGACGCGAAAATGTGCAGTTTGCGTGTTTTTCATTAAAAAAACAAGTCGCGACGCCAATATGTCGATAAATTGTGTTTCCCAGGGTAGTGTTATTAACTTTCGACCGATTTGTCAACGTATTTTTTGTTGTTACTAATTTGTTTAGGCGTCAGTTTTTTACTATGGCAGCGATCAAGCATTTGTAATAATTTTGATTTGTGCAGAAACAGATTAATACTTAATTGATTCCAAGATATAAATTGATAGCTGCCAACTATGAAACACATTTTGCGTCCTCAAACTTCTGAACAACCGTCTCCAAAGATTTCTAGATCAATATATTAGAAATGGCTTGGTTGCCTCAAAGTTATGTCGAAGGCAATAACTGCGAACGAAACAAAATTTGGTCTCATTATAGGAATCGTACCAGGCTCCTGCTAGTTCATTGCAATGTCATGGAAGCATGAGACAAAACATCTTTAAAAACTTTCACATATAATTGTATAGCCTATAGACATGTTAGCCTTAATTTATTCTATCATATTCTTGCAGCAATATATTGCGCAAGAACTTCCAGATACGTTCACACTGAGGCAATATTTCAATAGTTCTATACACTTGCAAACCGCAAGTCGTGTAAGTTATTTTGCAGAAGTTAGCCGTGATTTACACGGTGAAAATTTTTCGCGAAAGTCGACTTCCGCAAGATTTTGCTGCTAATTTATTTGGCATAATTGTGTCGACTGTCGATGGGTAATCATCTCTCGTCAGTCGACATTCTATTGGACGCCACTCCACTTACCATCAGGTGTAGTGAAGTTACTTTGCTGTACACGTTAAAAAAAAACTTAAACCTCCGTTAATAATGACATAGTAAAACTTATCTACATTTATTTATGCATTGTTTGTTATATAAAAGATCTAAGACTATAAAATAACTATTTGATTTCCATACGATAAACATTTTACCCCGTTTTGAACAAAAATACCCGAGTTGCCCGTTGGACAAGTCATTGATTAATTTGTGAAAATCCCAGTGACTCATTCTTACATTGGTTTGACAATTTACTGGTAGTATTTTTTTTTATTGACGGATTCAATGGCACCAGTTTCTTTTTAATTTGTGTAGGTCTAGGTAATAATAATCTGTGGTAGATACCATTACAATGTATATTTCTGTTAGCTTCAGATTAATTTGACAGAGCTGTCATCAAGATTAAAGGTATATTTCGAGTGGTATGTGCCTAATATAGACTATGCGTTTCGTCTATTTCTGGTGCCAAGCTGGATGTCGGAACACTGTGATTAGCTTTAGAGGACTTTGGAGGCAATTTAATTATCTAAAGCACCTAATCTCAGCTTTGTAATTAGTATGTATGGTTTTGCTTCTATACACGAGTTATCGTGATGGTCACCATCAGGCGAGTATGCTCGGCTCGTCGTTCATATAAAAAACACACTTATAATAATAATTATAGATAAATATCATACTTTATAAAGCTTTGTATGGAACAAATTCCAAAAATGGTTTGACACGACCGACTTTGTGCAGATGGCTGGTAACCGAGTGAGAATAGAAAGGTCAGGGTTCGTTCCCATATCGGGAAAAATTGTTATTGTGTTGAATTTATTTTAACTTTGTCCTATGTGATGTGATATGTGATATAAGTGCGCGATAGCCTAGTTGGTTGTGGAACGGACTGCCGAGACGAATGTCAGCAGGTTCAAATCCCAAGGGTACACACCTCTAACTTTTCTAAAAAAATATGTGTGTATTCTTTGTGAATTATCGCTTACTTTAACGGTGAAGTAAAACATCGTGAGGAAACCTGCATACCTGAGAAATTCTCTATAGGAATATTCGAGGGTGTGTGAAGTCTACCAACCCGCACTAGGCCAGTGTGGTGGACTAAAGCGTAGGTTTGATTATTGAAAGTGTGTATATAATACATTCTTGTCTACCCATGAAAACTGGGCGTGTTGGAATTTTTTTTTAATCGTTCACGGCTATATGATACCACTGCACACTGCAAGTGTAGTAAGGTCACTTAATGTAAGTAAGTGGAGAGGAGTGTATGGAGTGGGATCCAATAGATTGTCGACTGACGAGAGATGATTACGCCTCGGCAGTCGACACAATTATGCCGGCCTGTTGGAAACAGATATACACAGGCTGATCCCGGAACGCGACACATTTGTGCCACTATGGCAGTTTTTAACACCTTGTGTATAGTGGACGCTGTCCGAGCGGATATAAAATGTATTCTACCACCAGCAAAGAAAAGGAAACGAAGCCTGGAAGATACTAAATTCAGAGCAGCAAAATTATGTCGGGAAATATTCCCACAGTATACAGGTTTTTGGTTAGCAAGGTCATTGCCTGTTAGAAAGTATGAAGCTACCTTCAATAGCGGTGATTCGAGCAATAAAAATTTAACATAACCGCGTAATAAATAACACGAATTTAATAATAAACGGAAAACAGAGCGGAACGAATGCGTCTTAGCATGCGCCGGTCTTGATGAGATTTCGCATCGGTCTGGTGAAGTGTCTACGAATAACTGTGACCTGATGATTGCCTGATGGATTTTATATAATATCAAGACAAGCCTTAGGGCCGTTACCATATTGACAGTTGTTGCCACATTGACGAGCTGAGCTTGCTGTTCGCCTGATGGTAAGCGATACGACCGCCCATAAACAGTAGAAACACTATCCAAAAACCTGAATTACAAAGTATTTGGTATTCCACTGCGCTCGCCATCCTGAGACATAAGATGTTAACTATTATTATGCACAGTAGTTACACTGGCTACAATGTCCTTGAAACTGGAACACAACAGTGACTACACTGCTGTTTGTCGACAGAAATAGACGTTGCGGTGGTACCTACCCAGATTGACTCTCAAATATAAGAGACCTACCAGTAAATATTAATAACACATATCCATTTTTAGTCGCTGCACAAATATTTAAAGGATGCTGATCTCCTTTAATTGCAGAAGCATGTCACACTATTAATTATGAAAATGCTACATTGTTTTTAGTATATGTTGTGTATCCTTGGTTGGAGGTTTTATGTCCACATTCGTTAAGCCTGCAGTGTTAAGGGTTTTAAGCTGGTAGACGCTAATAGTCCGCTATTGCACGCCGGGAAGGGATCAAAAACTTTGTTCATAGGCTGTAGGGTTAATACTGTTCTTAGGTAGGATAATAGCTTAATTCATAGTCTACCAATCACCACTAGGCCAGTGTGGTGGACTAAGGCCTGTTCCCTCTCAGTAGTAGAGAAGGCCCGTGCCCAACAGTGGGAAAGTATATAATACAGGGCTGATATTATTATTATTATATAGGAACTAAAGTATTTTGACATCGTTCAAACCAAAAGCTTAAACTTCTTTAAAATTCTCCCGAGCGATAGCCCCGATTTGTTGCGTATAGAATTTCTACATATATGTATGTATACATTTCAAAAATATTATTTTTGCAGTGCAAACCTGTGTAACAAAATAGTAATATCTCCTAAGGTATCAGTAGATTATTTCCTTATTGCGAAAAATATAATTCAAAAAAAATATTATGAACAACTCTGTAAAATCTGTACACAAATTGAGTTTTGCAACATTTGTCTGTTTTGATACAAATAAATTTATTATTATTATAAAAAATATATATCACAGAAATCCATAACGCCTTACTGGTCATTATTGCGACATCACAAGATTTATGAGGAATCTAAGAGAAATAATTAATTAAATATTTGAATAATTAAACCATTTATACGTGACCTAGCACACCAAACTGCATATTGTTATTTACATAAAAACACGCTACAACTAACATGGATTTATTTACGAACAGAGTAAGGCAACAAATAAAAACAAAAAGAGGTAAAACAATTTAAAAATATCCATTACCATTCTTTGTATAATTAGAAGGGACTAGTAGAAGAGGACCGTGCCCAGCAGTGGGACAGTATATAATACAGGTTGATATTATTATACTGCAATAAAAATAATAAATCTAAAAAAAAACATTAAATACATGTTCCAACACATTAAAAAATAACTTAATGATAAACAGAACACCCTCTATTCTATCATCAAATAATAAATATGATTAAAGTGCAATGTATAAACGGCTTTGCACTATACACCATTAAACTTGCACTCAGACGCCATTTCGAACTTCAATTACTTTTAAACCCCTAGTAAATACAGGGCTGTCGCAGTGTCAAAAAGTTATGAAGACGAAATTTAATTCATGTAAGAACTAGATGTTGCTACAGCTTTCCCCACGTAAAATCATTCCCACTATAAACTCTAATACAGTACGACATTAGCGCCATCTATTTAAAAAAAATGATAAACATTCATTTTTTTCTATGAGAACAAATCACTAGGATAAAAAGTGCTCGATGTATTAATCTAAGACCTAGTCTGCCAGTGTGCAAAATTGAATCTCGATTCCGTCAGTTGTTACCGCGTATACTTCTAACAAAGATACAAATAACCAAACATAATCCAAAGCTGCTATGATATTGGTAAGAAGTAAGCTAAGAGAAAAATAATTCTGAAGAAAGTAATTCACCAACTGGACGTTTAGAAAATAAAACCATTTCGTAAGTAGCTATATTGTATTAAATTAACTTTTGTATGTTTGAAAATGGTAAATATATATTTCTAACACTGTAGTAAAGTTACTGAATCCATTAGAAGTAATAAGCTTTGCAACATAAACTTAGAAAATATAGATACTTAGAAAATAAATCATCAAAGAAAATCGATTGATTTCAAAGTTACCATTTAAGACTACTAAAATATTTTCCTTGTATCTTTTAGAGATGTATAAAAACAAAATGTCTCGTCAAAACATGAATTCTTGTTGAACAGTGATTCATTGAGTCGAACAAAGGACAATGAGCCTTAAGTCCATGTTGGGACGCGACGGCTCCCGGCTATATTTGGATCACTCCTTTGAGTAATGGTTCGGGACACACGCAGCTTCGTTTAAAACTACATAGTTCTTTTTTCAAAAAACGGCCATTCTTTACTTTTTAAATTGAATGTGAAATGTTGCCAGGGTTATAAATGTGCATGTAGGTTCTTAGCGAAGGAAGGAAATTATTGATGGTTTGGATAGGGGTACTTAGTACCTATTGTTTAATTAAAAAAATAAAAAAATAATAATGCTTTATTCATCATGTAGGCGAACATGGTTGCACTTTATGATAAGTCAAGGTACATGAGAACATTTAATTATTACTTAATTATATTAGCTTATATAAATAAAGACAATCTATATTGAAAATAAAATAAATGAAAAATATACTTAGTAAACAAAGAAGCCAGCTCGGGCTGGCAGGGAAGAAGAAATAAAATGATGTATATATGTATTTTTGAATAAGCAATAAGGGAGAAACGCGTCGCGATCCTCACCGGTGAGGACAATAAAAGCCCTAACCTAGCTAACCTACCACACTTAGATATATATATTGCATTCCAAATAATTACTTACACTTATGACATTACTTCATTTATAGCAATACAAATATTATTATACTAATTTTTGCCGGGCACGGGCCTGCTCTACTACTGAAAGGATTTAGGTCTTAGTCCACTACAATGTAGATCTTTCATATTTTTTTCCTAACTAAAACATAATTGACAACGAAACGGTACAAAGAAAATTTGGAAAATTCAGAAATGATTGCCTTGTCTTTTTCAAACATGCTATTTTCCAATTGGGAATCCATTCCATTGGAAACTAGGTTTTCACCGCTAGGCTTTGACAGCCTTGGTGGCGTAGATGTTAAGCGAACGGGGTACAAATATGACTAACATGCTGAGGTTCAGACTCAAATCCCGGGTCATGCCACAAAAAAATGTAACTCGATTTTTCCTTCTTAAAATATATTCAGTCGCAGTTCGGGGTCAGAAAGTCGGCGGTGTGATACCCTTGTGCCTCGGAAAGCACGTGAAGCCGTTGGTCCTGCGCCTGATGTCTCCGGTCATGTCGGATCGCCGTCTATGAGAGTGAAGGAACAGAAGTGCACCTATGTATTGCGCACACACTTATGCGCTGTAATATCTCCTGCGTACCTGGCTGATCTCCGTGGAGATAGGCCGCTGTGGCCGAAATTCAGCTGGAAGGGATTCATTCATTCATCACTGCAACGTACATAGGTATTAATTTTATACCATATTATTGAACTAGCAACCCTAATAACGCATGTCAAATTGACAGTAAAATGGCGGGAAACGTCCAGCCATTGTTTGATGATACGCAGACGTAATTACTTAGGAACGTCCCCTAGACAGAAAACGATATGCAGTTCATTGTCTCAGCAATTGTTATTTAAATTACTTTATATGTTATTCAAACTCTATTCTAGTCTACCTATATCCTTTTAAAGGAGGTGAGGTCTTCTTTCAAATGACAGCTTTGATATTGTCTATGGACTTGCGGTATGGGTTAAAACCCTTTGCCTTTCCAATAAATAGGGAAAATAAAAAAAAAACATTGACTATGGTCAATTTTATCAGTAGCCGAAAAAACTAATTTACCTATCCTCATTTCTCGTTGAATGTAACATAACTAATCTACTATGGCATACTGCAGACTTTACAAATTACCTAAAATCATTTAAAAAGAAATGTATACCTTTATTAAGATCTTTTTTGGAATATCGTTTGCCATAAATTATTCAATGCAAATTGGAACTCAATATCTTCTGTTATGATACAAAATGCCATGCTATTTATACGTTTCACTATTCCATCATAGGTCTGAATGGCTTAAACCCGTAATCCAACAAGCAAAGCTCCCCTAATGCGGGTTAGGGGTGGATTTTATTAGATTAGTATATGTTGCCCCTTTGGCTAGCTAGAGGGAGGTAGGTACTTCGGTGAATTTACGACTTCGATTCTTCGGTCATCATTGTGAATTATAGAAACATTTGAAACTAAATAATTTCAAATATGTATGTTAGCTTCTATTGCGCCTCAAATTTCATTCACTAGATATAAAAATATATTTTATATTATATTACTTAGAGTAGATTAGCTTCTACTGCGCCTCAAATTTCATTCACTAGATGTAAAAATACACTTTATATTATTGAAATTAAACTAATTTTTCGGATTCTATCGCGGTTTTTTGTTTTTTATTTTTCTCCCGACGTTTCGAAGACTTTGCAGCCTTCATGGTCACGGGGGACTGAGGTGTTGTTCATCCGCAAAGTCAAAGTTACAATATCTACCTACATTTTACAATTATACAACTTTTTAAATTTTTTTTATTTTTAGCTGTTGACGGTCCGATCTACGCAGAATGAGCTCACAGTGTCTTGAAGTCTAGCAGCCGGTCTTTTGGGTTCCGATTTAATTAAATGTAGAACTGGATCCCAGGTTTGTGCAAGCTTCCAACCATCTTCCCTATTGAAATTAGGATGTTTTTTATTTCAATAGCCTCGCGAATCATCCTGGGCAGGAATCGGTGTTCTTTGGCGAGGATTTGTGGCTTGTCTAGTCGCAGATAATGATTGGCGCCTCCTTCAGAGTGTTCAGCGACTGCAGACTTCGTCGAGCGTCGGTGTTTCACGTCAGCTATATGTTCTTTTACGCGGGTCCCTATATTTCTTTTTGTTTGCCCGATATAAGAGAGGCCACAGTTGCAATCTATTTTGTATACTCCCGGTTCTTGTAGAGGTATATGACACTTGACAGGTGGTAAAAATTGACTAATCTTCTTAGGCGGCTTAAAATAAGTTTTTATGGAAGCACGCTTCAGGATGTAGCCAATCTTGTCGGTGACTCCTCTTACATATGGTAATACAACCGGAACACGTTCAACTGTGGCTGGTTTCACTCGGTTTCTGTGACGGCGGCGTGGAATTTGGAGCTTGTTGTCTCGCAGTACTTGCTTGACATGTTGCAGCTCAGCGGCCAGGTGTTTCTCGTCACAGATTCCTTGTGCTCTCTGAAACAAAGATTTGCCCACGGTAGCTAACTGTTTTGGATGGTGATGAGATTCACCGTTCAGATATTTATCAGTATGGGTCTGTTTCCGATGCACAGTATGACTTAAGGTCTGATTAGGATTACGGATGATTAAAACATCTAAGAAAGCAAGAGATTTATTCTGTTCTAACTCCATAGTAAATTGGATTTTATTGTTGATGGAGTTGAGGTGATTTAAAAATGCAGTTACTTTATCAGATGGTAAAATTGTGAAAGTATCGTCTACGTACCGTTTATAAAACCTTGGAGTGACCGGGGCTGTACTCAGGGCTGTCTCCTCGAAGTCTTCCATAAATATATCGGCGACTACCGGAGATACAGGGGAGCCCATCGCTACCCCTCAACTTGTACATAGAACTGATTATTCCACAACATATAGCCAGATGTAAGGCAATGTTGGAGTAGTTCTGCATATTCTACAGGAATGTTATTCTCTGCCAACTTCTTAGATACAATTCTGATGCAATCTTGTACTGGTAAGCTCGTAAAGAGAGACTGGACATCAAAACTGACCATAGTTTCATTGTCAGCTAATTTTAGGTCTTTAATATCGCTGACAAATTGGTATGAATCCTTCACAGACGCTCTAGTGTTTCCTCTAAGTGGTGAAAGCACTTTTGCTACGTGCTGAGCCAATCTGTAGGTTGGTGTGTCTCAACACATCAAGTCAAATGACTCACAATGGGACGTAGCGGAGCATTTAATTTGTGTATTTTCGGTAACCCATACAGTTTAGGCGGTTTTGCACACGAAGGAACGAGTAAGTTTACGTCAAGATTTAACTTATCGGAGTAATCTTTTTGTTAAAGAGCTAGTAGCCTTTAATACTTTGGTAGTCGGGTCTGTTTTGACTATTTTATAGGTACTTACATCCGATAAAAGTTGTTCCATTTTATTATTGTAGTCTGACGTATCCATTACTACTGTCGCATTTCCTTTATCTGCACGGAGAATGGTAAGGTCCTTCATCGATCGCAAGTTCTTTAAAGCGATATATTCGTGTTTTGGAAGATTTGGTTTCGGCACTTTCTTTTGACGCAAAATTGACGAAATGTCCTGGCGTATCGCCTCCGAATCTTCGTGTTTTAAGTTATTTTTGAAGAGACTATTCTCAACATTGCAAATAATGTCTTCATACGGTATCCTTCGTGGTGTAACAGCAAAATTTAAGCCTTTCGATAAAACCTGAATTGTGTTTTCGTCCAATGATTGTTTTGACAGATTTATTACTGCGCGTTGTCCATGGTTTGCGCGGGAGTGTATCTTATCTATGGTCGCGCGCGTTCCATTCCTACACTCGGTGTTTTAAGATTATCAACAAATAATTTTGATTGTAATTTATTATATTTTATTATATGTTTGTTTTGCATTCATTATATTTGGAAGTTTCGCGCTTATTTAAGGTCTCGATGCAATTTTTAAAATCAAATGCTGACAACTCTGTCTTCAATTCATTGGATATAATCTCAACACAATTATTTATGTACTGGAGGTCGGATCGTGTTTCGTGTATGGTAGCTCGTAACAGTTTAGTACTCGCCTGGTTAAGAATTTTAGCGCTCCCTCGTATGTATTTCTTGGGTGATAGCTTGACACACGTAGGGATGAGATTGTGGTCACGACATCTCTTCAAGAAATTCAATGATGTGCAGAATCTTGCGCGCTTAGTTTTCAAATTCTCCAACCGGCGTATTTTGTTGGCCGCTGAGCTGCAACATGTCAAGCAAGTACTGCGAGACAACAAGCTCCAAATTCCACGCCGCCGTCACAGAAACCGAGTGAAACCAGCCACAGTTGAACGTGTTCCGGTTGTATTACCATATGTAAGAGGAGTCACCGACAAGATTGGCTACATCCTGAAGCGTGCTTCCATAAAAACTTATTTTAAGCCGCCTAAGAAGATTAGTCAATTTTACCACCTGTCAAGTGTCATATACCTCTACAAGAACCGGGAGTATACAAAATAGATTGCAACTGTGGCCTCTCTTATATCGGGCAAACAAAAAGAAATATAGGGACCCGCGTAAAAGAACATATAGCTGACGTGAAACACCGACGCTCGACGAAGTCTGCAGTCGCTGAACACTCTGAAGGAGGCGCCAATCATTATCTGCGACTAGACAAGCCACAAATCCTCGCCAAAGAACACCGATTCCTGCCCAGGATGATTCGCGAGGCTATTGAAATTAAAAAACATCCTAATTTCAATAGGGAAGATGGTTGGAAGCTTGCACAAACCTGGGATCCAGTTCTACATTTAATTAAATCGGAACCCAAAAGACCGGCTGCCAGACTTCAAGACACTGTGAGCTCATTCTGCGTAGATCGGACCACCAACAGCTAAAATTTAAAAAAAGTTGTATAATTGTAAAATGTAGGTAGATATTGTAACTTTGACTTTGCGGATGAACAACACCTCATTCCCCCCGTGACCATGAAGGCTGCAAAGTCTTCGAAACGTCGGGAGAAAAATAAAAAACAAAAAACCGCGATAGAATCCGAAAAATTAGTTTAATTTCAATGTCTAACATTCGCGTAAATATAAGAAATCATTACACTTTATATTACTTAGAGTCTACTATAAGCTATTTGAGAGAATCCGCCTGGGTAGCTACCAACGCAATATCTATTTCTGCCGCCAAGCAGCAGTGTATATTGTATAGTCACTGTTGTGTTCTGGTTTAAAGAACATTGTAGCCTGTGTAACTACTGGATATAATAAGACTTAGCATCTCATGTGTCAGGATGGCGAGCGCAGTGGAATACCAAACAATACTATTAGAGCAAGAGCCCGTGAACCCCAGACCTTCGTTATTTTATAAAAACTGAAAGTTTGTCAGCGCATGCTCCCAACACAGGTAACAACGATGGGCCATTATGAAGTTTGGGCTACAGTGGCTTTGGCAGGTACACGGTACTAAAGGTGTGTAAAATACCGAACTAGTTTTATCAAATAATAAAGTGAGATTTTATGGTATTATATCTTCAGAAAATTATTAAAAATCACGTTATTCATTGACAGACACTTAACATCGTGGCAATCCCTTGCCAGACACCCTTAATGTTCATGAAATTATAATTTTATTTACGTTATTTTGTATTTCAAGGTGTTGGATGGTGTTGCTTTTGTTTATGGGCGGTCGTATCGCTTATCATCAGGCGAACATTAAACTCGTCTCGGCATTCAAAGCTACAAAATAATAGTCAAGGATACCAACACTTTTCACAAGTGACAAGATTTTCATAATCGGATGATAACTTTAGGGAAAAAAGGTCCCCAAAAGCTGTCTGTCTTTATGTGATCGATTTTCTCAAAGTCTATAGAACGGATTTTTGCTATGGAAATAGTTTAAGATCCTAGGAAGGTTTTAGACTACTTTCTATCCTGGGAAAATATATAGCGGGACTTTTATCCCGGGAAACTTCACGCGGGCAAAGCTGCGTGCAAAAGCTGATATTAGTATAGAATAATAGAAAATTCTTGTAATTCTGGTAAATCTTGATATAAGGTCATTAAAATCGTTAAAAAGTTACATTAATAATAATAAAATAATAATATCAGCCCTGTATTATATACTTGCCCACTGCTGAGCACGGGTCTCCTCTACTACTGAGAGGGATTAGGCCTTAGTCCACCACGCTGGCCTAGTGCGGATTGGTAGACTTCACCCACCTTCGAAATTCCTATAGAGAACATCTCAGATGTGCAGGTTTCCTTACGATGTTTTCCTTCACCGTTAAAGCGAACGATAAATTCACACAGAATTCAAAAAGTTACATTAACTTCTCGAAATATAATTCCCAATGTTATGGCATAGGAAAATCATCGCAAATCCGTTGAATTATCTGCCTACTCCTCTATACACGTGTGATTTATGTACGGCATACATCTGTAGGTTTATTTATGGCCAATTTACTGTCATGACAGGCATTTATTGCTAAGGTCAGCAAAACAGTTAGTAGTTCACTGCATAACGATTACGGTATGAAGGCAAAAATATAATTTTTTTAGTTCAAGTACGGCATAGTGACCCCACAGGACCTGATGGTAAGTGAAATGGGTCCAGTAGAATCGATTGATGAGAGATGATTAACCCTCAGCAGTCGACATAATTATGGCGGCCTGTTCGCACCTGCTGATCCCGGAACGCGACACACTTACGTGGGCCACTATGATTGGTTTAACACCTTGTGTACGGTGGTCGCTATCTGAGCCCTGACCCCTGGGCAGTTGTCACAATTATGCCGGCCTGTTGGAACGGAAATACCGGATCCCGGAACGCGACTTACGTGGGCCTATGGCGGGTTTTAACACCTTGTGTACGGTGGTCGCTGTCCGGGCGGATATAAAATATATCCACCACCAGCATATCTATTAACTCAAGTAATCGTGACAGACACAAATTTAACTATAGTAAGCGTGAGTTAACAAATTTTAAGCAAAGGAAAATGGATTGTTTCGCAAACTTTTTTGATCAAAGAACATCCGAAGTTAGACTGAAATGCTTAGAAAAAAGATATGTTTTTAACACTTGATAGTTAAAACTTTGTGAAAAATATAATACTAGTACCCGACATAATAGTTGACCCGACAGACGTCGTCCCGTCTTAACTATGAATTTGCAGCGCGCATTCTGTCAATCGCTGACAGTTATTTCAAACAATTGACAGTTAAGTATATAAAATTAGTATTTTCGTAAAGTTTTTTTAATTTTTCTATTTTTCGGCGCAAGTTTTGGAATTTTTTCTTTCATACGAACCTCCTCCTGACAATAACAAACGCAAAAAAAATTAGTGAAATCGATCCAGCCGTTCACGCGTGATGGCGTGACCAAGGGAAATAGGGATTCATTTTTATATATATATAGATTGAGAGAAACATAATTAATATTAAAGACTAGCTTTTTCCGGTTGCTCCGTCAGCGTAAAAAAGTTTCTTGCCGGAATAAAAGTAGCCTTTCAAAACACAGCATTCAGGAATAATGATCGTGGTACTGATGTAAACAAAAATTTGATTAGTGCAAAACAACTCTAAAACAATAAACATTGAATAAAATATTGCATGGCACCTAACGGCGCCCTTCATGGTAAGGCATAAGATTTTACGTTTATCCAGTGATTTCAATGGACTCCATGTGGCTGATAATGCAGCATTTGCTGGAAAAAATAAAGCAGTAGTACCAACTCAAGCGGTAGGTAACGCCTTGGCTTTGCTTCTGTCATTGCTTTACTACCATGCTAAGCTCAAAAGCGGTATCTCAAAAAAAACAAAATCTTGATTTTTATGTCGTCAGATAGCTTAAAGAAATACCCATCCAATGAAGTTATCTAAATAACGGTATCTTGTTTAGAACTTGTTAAAAAAAACCTTAAAAGAGTTTCTCTATCTCAGTTTTACATACAAAACTATAAAACTATATTTACAAAACTTCGATTATCTCGAAATAAGGTTTCCCTGACATACCGCTTTTGCGCTTAGCACGGCAATATAGGCAGATGCTGCTCCTACCCCTACTAGTTACTAAAAAAGACGGATTGTCGCATTCAAGAAATTTGAAAGTACAACTAACTTTCAACTCGATTTGAACCTACACTACGAACCGACATACCTCCTGAACTATTTCTGAAACGCCAAATTCATCAACCGGGACTCGATCCCGCACCGCTAATCGCTACTAGTGGTGAAATCAGCAAGCTTTCTACTGGACAGGGCAATGTGCTATGAGTAGATGGGTGGATTGATGGTAAAATTACAGCCATTAATTCATGGTTTCGTTGTCGGCTATGCGCCGGTACTTGCTTCGCGGTGAATCATGCGCGGTGTTGCCAGTTATTGGAATGTTTTACCCGTTTGTCCTTTTGGGGTAATGAGGTTTGTCGAAGTTGGATGAGTTACATTGCAATACATTTAAATTCTTGGTGATTTATTTAAATGTTTAATGATGCTGTTATAATGTACTTAGAGAATAATACTTTCTTGACTTAGTTTAAAAGTATTCGAAATAATTAATCTAACAGATATCAATTTTCAAATAAAAAATTACAATTCAAACATAAATATTTTTAAGCTCATAACATGGATCGCATTCTTTTTTACATACTTTTTAATATAACGTCCGTAAATATGCTTATGTAACTGTTTTAAAGATATTTATATACGTCCACAAACCTTATGACACAATATATTATGAAAAATAGTACATGTTTATTATAAATACATATTTCGGTATACAATACTTAAATCAATAATTATTTTACATCGACATAAAACGTTCATAAAGATTTACAATATTAAATCTCGTAAAAATGTGGTAAAATCCATTCCATTGGCAACACTCACACACCCCGAGCCGGCCGGCGTTCTCCACTCACCGACTTATTTCACTTCATTGCAATCGAGCAGCCCGTTTGTGTGTCGGCTGCGACGGGAACAAGTGACCCAACAAAATATATTTTAGTAAATAAGAATAATTAAAAACATACAATGAGGGAAATAGTGCACCTGCAAGCTGGCCAGTGCGGTAACCAGATCGGCGCTAAAGTGAGTGAATTTATATTTTTTTAATTTAAATTAGGAACGCTCGGCAGTTGCGTTTGAATTTCGTGGCTGAATAATTTTGTTTTCTCAGTTATTTTTTTTTAATGAGAATTTTTATGTATTTAGTTTATTGTCATTTTTTTCTGTAAACTTAATTACCAAGTATTGTTATATTTTTCCTCATTACTTTTGTGTGTAATAAAGTTTGTTAAAACACTACAAAATGACTAAATCTTTACTATTTGACATAAGTGTAAATTAATAACAATTTCTAACTGTGATGTGAGTATAAAAAATATTTTTATACCCGCCATTATGTTATTCTGCCAACCAAAAACAAAATGGTCAATTAAACTCGGTTTACATTTCTCACGGTATTGTTTTGTTATTTCTGGCGTATCAACTGCCTTTGTTGGTTTAACGATTTACCTCAGAATATGTAGATATGCGATATAACTAACTTTAGGCACTGTACGCATAGCAGTTACTTCTTTTGTGTGCGGATTATTTAAAAAATATATTTCTATTGCAGATTTAGGTATTTGACATTTTTTTTGGCTGTAAAGACAATGTACCTTTACCTCCTGAATTTTAAAATATTCAAAGTAATTACTGTAAGGTTCAAGTAACAATCCCAGGAAATAACATTTATCATTACCGCTATCATAATAAGTATCGTTTTACATTAATAATAATCAACAGCTAAGTTTAAATCCAAGTAAATGACGTGACATTGAAATACAAAACCATTTTCATGTACATGAGATTTTATTATAATGCCCTAAGGCTCGGAAAACTGACAACTTTTTTCAAACTAAACAATATAGAGTTGCACTGCTGATAAATATATAAATACTTTTTAGTGACATTTCTAAATCTAACTACATTCATAAGCTAGGAAGTAGGCAGATAACACCGCCTAATAACATTTAGTCAGCGACAAAACTAATTTTGATGATTCAAATTTATCATAAGGAAGTGACAATGATAAAATGCTGATTAACCTTTATTGATAACGTATCTGATACTGCTTGGTTAAATAGCAGTGTAGGATTGAAGACGAAGAGGTCTCAGTTCGATTCCCGAATAACAAACTAATATTCTAACACAAATTCATGGACCTCTGGTACAGTTTGCTTGGTAATAGTAGCGTAGAATTAAAGACTAAGGGATCCCAGTTCGATTCCCGAATCGTCTAACACTTCTATTCTAACATTGGGCCAAAGTCTTTCTATAACATATTTTAAAAATGTATTGACGTCATGCATAGATGTTATACTATATAGTCTTAATTACCATTCCCCTCACGCTCTAAAGGTATTCCACGCCACTGAACTAGTTACCAGCCCCACCACGTCCAAATTTTTGATGACAAAATAGTTTTGATGTTATTACTACGTGCAGTGAATATTTCGCTTTGAATTTCTATCGACTATTGTTACTAAATTGAAATGGAATTTTAGTAATGCGAGTAATACAGGGGAAACGTTACTGTTACTTATTATTTTTATAACAAATTAGTTTTTTGTTTTTAACTGCGCTCGAGAAGACTTTATCAAGGGATAAAATATATATTTACGACATGGCAATAATGTAGCCTTTATTGGTCATTTTTAAACAATGTTCAATTACCCTTATTCTAAGCTAATAAAATACATCTTATTCATAAAATATCAAACGTTGGAAGTTCTCAAACAAATTTGTCCAATCAAAGATATTATTAGATCAATTAGAATTGAACCTTGTTTTTAACTAAATAAGATGTTAGTAAATGAAACTGCGAGTCTTAAAATATGTCTAAATAAGTTACATTTATTCCATACGCTAGGCTATTTAACGAACAGCACGACACGCCAATACTTTATATATAGCCTCATTAAAAGTCTGCGCTCGATTTCTTGACGTTAACGTCACCGCCATCTTGTCCAAAAAGAATTCACTCTCACGAAACGGGAATAGATGAAACCTTTTTTTATCTGTCGGAATTATTCAGCCGGCTGCTTTTATTGTGATACCTAAGTGTAACGGTGTTTGCCACGCTTTTACACATTTTTATTGGAGCAAAGCAAATAGATGCTTTCTAACGTGGCCGTCGGTTGGCGCACGATTCTGCCGATGCTCTTTGACAGCTGTCAAAACTGTCAATATTTTTTGTTTCAAAATTAGGATATTTCATATCTATGGTTATTTGAATTCCAATTTTGAAATGATCGCTAGAATTTAGATTACCTAACCCGGTTATGTGCGCAAAGGTTAAATGTACAATTTATATTGTATTTATAAATACATCTGTGTTCATTTTTCGCGCTAGCCACAACTCGGGAAGAATTTCATGAGCAGCTTAGCTTATTTGCAGTCTATTGAAAAACAATAAAAAAAAACATTAATTATTCGCAAATTAAAGTTAATTTAAAACTTATCTTTTAATCATTTTCCATCACTGCTGTATACTACAAGTATTAAAAACAAAATTCATCTCGCATAACTCCAAAGACCGCGTATCTAATACCTGTAGTGAATTTGAAGCCACGATATCTGAACGCAAAGTTCGTTGACTTCCATAAAACTAATTAAACCATTAATTGCAAGCCGTACGTAAATAGTTTTCCCAGAAATGAATGGACCGTCTTGGATGTTATCTGTGATCAGAGATCTTGTTACCAAGCGAATCTTCTATGTTGCTGATTGAACTGACTGCCTGGCGTAGTTGTACTGCATGCTACGGCAGCACTCTTAGATCCAGGGTTCGAATCGGGCTGAGCAAAGTGATATTTGGGTTTTTTCGCTCAATATCAGCCGAGGGTTCGAATTTGTGCCCGATGGTGATAAGTTCGCCCCCTATAACATCGTGGAACGAAACACAATTAGCGGAAGTGGGTGCCTTGGTTGCGCCTCTGCGTAACAAATTTGTAATCCCAAAAAAGTTGGTAGAGGTGCAATCAGAGTACCTAGTTTTCGCCACGTGACGCATGATTTGATGGGACGAACTTATCACCATATCACAATACAATCCGAGATGATATTAAGCAGAAAAAAATAATATCACTTTTACCGACGTAGGATTCTAATGTGGCACCTCAGAGCGGTGTACTGGTAATGCAACTATTTCAACGAGGCATTCTGAATTTAAATAATTTAGGTATATTTTTAATTTTCCATTGTCCGCTAAGGTTGACGGAAATTATTTAAACTGTAGACTCCAATACTTTTTAATATAGCGTTCTAACCTTTGAACACTGCAATATCAGATGTAAATGTAACAAATTGATCCTTTTCTATGTATCGTTACTTCCATACTTTATACATACAATCTTTCTCGAACTTGGCCAAATACTCCGGAAATAATCCCAGCTGTCTAATAGAATCGACAAACTTTAGACTGAGTCGCATAATCGATAGGTAAGTCACTCATTCTGTATAAAATTGTACATAGTATGAAAAGAATTTATTTTTTGTCTAGCTATCTGACCTTTGTAACAAAAACTGTCTTGAAGATAAATGACTTTCACTGGGTGCATATAATCAAATTATTGATTGTTAAAATAACTTATCAGTCGAGATTTATTGTACAATGACTAATTTGGACAATGCAGCCCGTAAATTCAAAGTTTCTTAGCGTTACAGCAAAATATATGAATATAGTTTTGTGTATTATAGTGGCTACTAAAAAATAGATAAAAAATTAAGGTTAATAGAGGCTATGAATATTATAATCCTATTGTGGTGTCTTCAGATTAGCAAAAAACTGTTCGGAAGTTCGAAAGTAGTCTCGTCGAACAATGCTGTCGTTTTTGACACGAACTGTAATGTATATAATTGCCTCTCACCGGGGTCCGCTGATGATAATTCATATTGTCATTACATCTATTATTGCGGAAAAATGGCCGACCGACCGCTACGCGCCGTTATTTTATCACAAGATCAACTTTCAAATATGAATTCCGTACGCGAGCGCTGTCTATAATGAACGGGCGGATCAAATGATTTTTTAATTTTGAATCTGGAACACTTTTTCAAATTTGGAACACTGTTTGAATGTTAAACTTTTTGAATAAAATTAAACACTTAAAAATTGCGATACCTAGTTTTGAACACCAAATACTCAAGCAAATTTGGCCCACTTTGAATTAAGAACACTTCGAACTTGAAATGTTTTTTTTTTCTTTTATGGCTTAAAATGATTTTTAATATCGATCTTTTTTCTATAATTATTTGAAACTGAAGATATACTTGATAACAAGGCAGATGTGTTAAGTTTTTTAATCATAAACAGGCGTGAAACAAAGGTCATTGTTTTATGAATCCATATCGATTGTTCTGACGCGCGTTATTGTCTCTATCGATACAATGATTTTTAATATAAATATAATGGACGAGGGTCATTCGTATTGTTTTAAAATGTTCCGTGTTTGGAATGTACGCATTTTATAAATAATCATGACTGAACTAACAAATGGATGTTTTCTAACCGAAAACTTTAACAACCGTTTATAACCTATGAACTCATACTTTTTATCAATGAATTATCTTTAAATTCCCCCATCTTTATACGTTTGTGACTAAGCGTTATGTGGTTAAGATAGTTACAGTATAGTGACTACTAATTATTACCGCTTGATTACACCGAGATGACAGATTTTCCTGTTGTTTTATTTTTATTGATCCACAAATAGTTACAAAAAATAAATCTTCATAAGATTAAACACAAAATAACTACTGAATGCAACCTTATATATGTAAAAGAAACATGCTTAAATTAATGACATTTTAAAATAAATTAATAATCATGAATTGGGATATAGTTATAAGTGGGATAGGGATGTAGGTAATGTTATGTATTGTTAGGACTACTGATGGCTACTGATCAAATATAATTTCAATCGATTAAATGGACTCCTCGACTGTCATGTCGCCAGAATGATATCCTTGGGCCGCATTGAATAATAAGGACATAGTAATTTTTGCTGTAGACCAACCAGTACAGTGGTCTAATTCCCACATTTATAAAGTCAAGAATAAGGTTCTAAAGTTTGTCATGATCCTTCTTGAAATTAATACTAAGATACCTCCGTTGGAATTATGAAAGATCTTTCCTGGATTGTTAGTCCCTTTACAGATTAAATAATTCTGCATTTCAGAATCTGGAATTTTGTTATCGCGTGATATGCTCGCCCTCTATAGTATTATAGGACGGAAAACACATAACGAAAAGTAAATACCCTGGTAGATGTCGCATCTACACCCTTGGGGATATAAGCGTGATGTGTCTTTATTTCATATTCTAATACAACACTTTATCTATCTACGGTAATCGAATCCAAATCCATTCAGTAATTCATGTATCACAATCTTTCTCATTTACAATTATAGAAAACTGTGGTGTTTATTTAATAAAAAGTTTGTAATTATTATGTTATAGCCCTTTTGGAGGTTTTTTTCTTAAAAAAAAAAGATATTGTTTGTTAAAATTATACGGAGTTCTCGATAAAATAGAATTAAAAATATTACAAAAACTATACATAAACTGACATCCGTTATCAATATGCCATAACATGTCTGTTGTAAATCATTATTTGATAACAATGAGCCTTGTTACTAAGAAATTAATGTCTTTCATTTGAAAGTTCCGTTTAGTCGGAGGGGAATGAATCTTACGTGGGTGGTAATGATGCTTGGCTGTACACTTAATTTACAGCATTTAAGCCCTTTGTCTGATAAAATTGATGATGTAAGTTAAGAGTATAGTACGCAAACTATAATCAATAGGAACGCTGTAAAAATTTCACATAGAAGGTAATTATTTTTTAATCTTTACTATAGCTATAATAGATTAGAAAACATCATAAACTTTTTAATGAAACAAAAGTGCTATACAGTTATCCAATCTGAATAATGTCATTTATGCCGCAAAAGATTAACCAAATCAAACACAATGACATTCAGACATGCGGAGAAAAAACTCCGACGTCTCTTGAGATGTTTCCTGTCATTAAGCTATCTAAATGATGAATACTAAGGAACTTCCTTTACAGCCACCAGATATCAAAGCCAGAGCCAATCCAATACAGTTCCAAATTAGAAAATAACGTTTCTCAATGACAGGTTTAAAAAAAATACGTTTCTTTTTTAAATCTGCTTAAAATTATTTCTAATTAGGTCTTCCTTTTTTGAAAAAACACTTTCTACACCGTTCGGAATAACATCCTGGCAATTATTATAACTGTACAAAAAAATATTGTCGTTTAGACACGTGCCATTAATAAAAAAGCGTTTCCCGCGTCATTAATACAATCTGTAGCTAATTCCGGTCACATTAGATGCTTCCTGCCTAATAATACATGAGACCATTAATGGAGAAATGTAATCCATTATTTATTTCTGATATAATACAAATGTTATGAATCATAGATAGTGCTCTAGCAATAAATTTTGTTATACTTTTAATGATAATTTTCTCCGTGATATGGGCTAATGAAAAAGCTTGTATGAATTTATAATTAATAAAATAGTATGAAATAAAAAGAAACTCTATTTGAAATAAAAATAATTTCATTATTTATTAACCCTGTTGATATTCACAACATGTCAGATAATCCAAAAAAGGGAAATGCAAACCATTGTCTCTGATCTATAAATCATCCGATTCTAAATTCAAAATCGCCTCGCGCGTGAATCACGCGACGCTGGGAAGTGGACGCGCGTGCGCCGCATACGTCATATGATTGCAATATGGCGGCGACTCCATGCCGGCCATTGTACCACTGACGAATATCCGGCCGGCTTCTGTCTATGGACGTTTGACCACTTCATTTGTGAGTAATTGAGGTTTTATAATCCATTTATGTAAAACGGACGCCATTGTATGGCGTGTGCCTAAGTGTTTCGATGAACATGTGTTCTAACTGTTATGGTGTTATCGCCTTATTGCTTACTTTCTTGCATAATATAACCTTAATAATCTAACATGGCTGCTTTGCCTGTATGCCGTGCCTAACTTGGCGATTTTTATATTCACAATGGCGCTGGATCGTGTTTCAAAGGGCTATAAAGATTTTATCTGTTAAAAGTGGATCTGAAGCAGTCGTATCATCTGCAACGGTTAATGTCATAAAATCGACACGTTGTTCATTACGCTTTTAATGCACTTATTTAAATTTAATGTTTTAACATCTACCTAAGAATTTCTTTACATTCTGTGCTCATTGCCTCAGTCTACAGCTCATTTTGGTCTGTGCCCAAAATTGTGTTACCTAACTTAGCCAAGGACCAGTTAGTCCTCATTTGTTGAATAGATTACAGCCCGTCACTGGTCAAGTCTGTGTTTGGATTCGGTCACATAATTAAAACACATAGTTATCGATTGGTTTTGGTCTGCAAATAAACTTTACTTACATTTTCCAAATCTTTGGTTTTCCGGTTAACTTTTTATACGGGCATTGATGGTAGGCTGAATGGTATCCAGACTCCGTTGACTGATGTGAGATAATTAAGCCAGTTGACACAATCATACTGTTTTAAAAATTATCTTTAGGGTCTTTGAAAATTTACGGCTTCCATGACGTATTCGAAATCGGTTTTTAATGGAAAAAATATGGTTCTCACACAAGGTACAAGTCTTGTATCTAGGTTTTCAGACTGGACCTCCTGAAAACCTAGATACAAGACTTGTACCTTGTGTGAGCTTATGATTATGGAAAGTGTTAAGTTTGTTCATGCCATAAGCAAAGCGAGAGATGACACTAAATACGTCAATCAGACGTTAACTTGTCTCAACATGTCTCGCAATAAATTCCTATTTATCTCGCTTATTTAGACTTTTGTCTTATCGTACGTTAACAGTGAATATTTTTAATCTTCTAATTATTCGAATTTATTTGCTCATACAACAATGTGTGTTAAATGTTAATACAATTATCAGATTTTTTATTTTCTTTTTCTTCATTCGGTAGCAAACACTATACATAAATCATGGTTAACTATGAAAATCACTTCATGTAGTTTATAATTCAAAGTTCTATGTGATAGTTGCTGAATTTCAAGATCATACGAGCCCATCAAACTCGTTCTATCATTCTTCGTGCATCTTCCATTTATGAAAAGATGTCTCTACTCTTCTGCCCTCTCTTATGCAGGGTTTATAGTCGTGTCCATATCTTTCTTGTGTTAAATCAAATTTTACCTACGTTTTGGAATCTGTTAGCTTTAGTTACAGGTTGTATTATCACAGCTCTTTCTCGAATAAAATGTTGTCTACAAATATCTGGTGACCTAATGTCTCCGCTCCCCTACCTAATACATTTATATAATTTTCCTTTAGAGCTGGTAGCGTATGAATTTTATCAGCTGGCCTGTACTATGAATTCAATTATAAAATTGACATTTCGGTATCCTAAAATGGCAGTGCAGTCCGGACCTCATGACCTACAATATAATCCAAATATACCGGATCCCGACTGGGAGAAATTGTGTCCCTCGTCGGTCGACATGTCTCAATAAGATAATAGTAATGCATTAACCCATTATCAACCTACTTCCGAAGCAACAAGGATGCTTCGAAACATCGCATTTCCATAAATTAATGGTATCCTTGAAATAGCGCGCCAGTTCGCTCAGTCGTACATTTACCTCGAACGCCGAGAGACGTGTAATTACATATGTAAGTATTTTATATTATTCACATTTTCCGTTGCTTTACTAACCTAAACGCACTCGGAGCAAGTCATGAATTTTGTAAACGTTTTTTTGTAACGGCCTCTATACGCTATGGCATGTTTGACATATGAAACCTTTAGCGTGCGTTTAAATTTGGAACTACACATTATGTATGACATTCAAAATTCGAACCTATTAGCTGTCAATATTGAAGTCATCAACGGTCAAATTCATCAGAAAAATTAAGGTTTTTGTAAATTTTTAATACCAGTGTAAAAACAATGACGTTATTTGTTTTCTATAGATGTTTTTTCAACTGTTTAACCTTATGGCTTGCCTGTATATCTTACAAAGTCATCCTGAAAAAAAATGAATGCAAACATGTTCAAACTTTGCTAATTTGGTCTGCATGTGCCTTTGACTGTTTTGACGTACAGCGCCTCTCGCGGACGGTAGGGCAACACGCCTTCATACATATTTATCTCAAACGTGAGTAATCGTTCAAAACAAACACTAGTTGGATACATTCCGCGAATTGCCAATCAAGCCGATAAGACTTCGGTCGAACAGTTTTACTGCGAAAGGAAATGAAAGTGACGCCATTTTATAACTTCCAGGCAGAATAGAACAAAATAGAAATGGGGGACAGATGGGAATCTAGAAGAGGGACCAGGGGCCTTAAACAACATCCCTTCCTATAATCGTTTATACAAATAACAAACTAATATATGGAAAAGATATATCCGAGCGCTAATTCTATCATTAGTATGTCGTTTCCATACATTTCTTTGGTTTCCATTACCGCTAACAATTGTAGAAAGACGTCTTGTCTAAGCTGTGGTCCTAAATGATGCTAGGCCATAGGCGGAACAAAAAAAAAGTTTTTTGGGCGTCGTTCGGATCGTAAAAAAAGGTGCTCCAAGTCACCGCGCCTGGCCTCGGGCGGTTGCCCGGTTCGTCTCTGCCTAAGGCTGCCTCTGTGTACAAGGTCTTTGGACTTTTCAATTCCTCTCGTTCAGTAGATCCTAATGTCTTGGGTGAGGGAGGTGGCTCCATGCAGTAATAAGTTTTTGAGTGACTTTTTAGTGCAAAGCAAGTAACATGCTTGTCATTTGTGATAAAAAAAATGTCATATATAAATATTTAACTATAACACTAGCCATGAAAAGTAACATTAAACAATCTAGACTAACATGATGAGATTTAAATACAACAGAAATTAGATCTTATTAGTCTGTAATAAGAGCTTCTTTGTCATGTTAGCAAATATGTCTTTTTATAACTACGTGACCGCAAATGTATTTGACATTCGATAGTCCATGATTCATGTGTTTTTATAAATGCGTACAAAATGCAAAGTATTTAGTTACTAGTGTGCTAATAACAGATATTACTGACAATATGTTTAGAGAAAAGTCCTTGGAGAAGTCCATACAATAATCTATTTGGTTAATAAAGCCAAAAGCCACCATAATTATAAAAATTTGTGATGAAAACGATAAAGTGGCATAATGCTGAAAATTACTTTATAATACCTCTATGTTGATTTATAACTTGTTTTTATGGTTTTATAAATAATATTTTTGTTATTCGAATTTCAAAAAATATACACTAAATGCCTATTAAGGTGGTAGCTCAAGGTCCATTTTCATACATTTTGTTTCGGCT
The DNA here is from genome assembly GCF_014839805.1 of Manduca sexta. Classification (NCBI taxonomy): domain Eukaryota; kingdom Metazoa; phylum Arthropoda; class Insecta; order Lepidoptera; family Sphingidae; genus Manduca; species Manduca sexta. The sequence goes on along the minus strand of NW_023595407.1, from coordinate 111,348 downwards.
TTAATCTGGGTAACTAAACAAGTATTGGCAAGTAAAGAATTTAAATTCACGTCTAGTTAGTGATTAGTTCTCGCAGTTGAAAGAAAAATGTAAAAATAATTAATAATCATGGATATTTCGGCCTTTAAAATTTAATATGACGAAATTTTAAAGGCAGAAATATCCATGATTATTAATTATTTTACATTTTCTTTCAACTGCGACACTAAATTTACTGCCAATACTTAAATATATGAAGATATAAACAACTTTACAAGATGGCGACGACGTTTTTCATTCTCGAAATTTGTATTGACGATTTTGTTTATTACTCGACATTAGGAAGAAAAATAAATAAAGCCATTATATAAAGGAAGATGAATAATATATTAAATAACACTTGTATTAGGTTAGAACTAAAAAATACATTAACTGTTGGATATAATAATTAAAATTAGCAACAATAACTGCGTCGTTTAAATCTATATATATAAAAATGAATTGCTGTTCGTTAGTCTCGCTAAAACTCGAGAACGGCTGAACGGATTTATCTTATCTTGGTCTTGAATTATTCGTGGAGGTCTAGGGAAGATTTAAAAGGTGAGAAAAATTCGAATAATTGCCGGGAAAATCCTCAAAACAACATTTTTCTATTTCCCATACAAACGTTTTCTAAATAAAATGGAGAGTCAATTTGTAATTTATTACCGCTGTATAAAGTTCAAATTCGCGTGCGCGTTGGAGGATCTAATATCGCGTTCTGAAACTCAACAAAAGTGAAAGTGAATCGCGAACGCGACAAAATTGCATAGTCTCAAAATACATAGTACATAAATAGTGGTCGGCTTCGAGAAACTCAATTTTAGCTAACTTCAGTTGTTAATATAATATATAACTCAAAGGTGACTGACAGTGATATATCAAGGAACAGCCCAAACCATTGGACGGATCGGGCTAAGACTTTACATGCATAAAGCTACTATGACGTAGGCATCCCCTAAGAAAGGATTTTGATAAATTCTACCCTTAAGGGGATAAAATAGGGGATGAAAGTTTGTATAAATGTTCTTAGATTTTCGACTGATTGAACTGAAATTATAGATTGGGGATAAAATTAGTTTGAACCTATAAGTACCGGGAAAATATGTAGCAAGACTTTTATCAAACAGTGGAATTTTATCCTGGAAAACACCTTCACGCGGGCGAAGCCGCGAGCAAAAGCTAGTTCAAAATATTAATTGGATAAGACACAAATCACAATTTAGGTTATATTAAAGGAAAATAATTTTAAGGAAACCGTGACGCCGCCATGCATGTAATTGGTACATGCGTCATATACTTTGACATTAATATGACGAAGTCCTTTACCTTTTATTTTTATAAATGTATTACTTCCCACTTTAAAAGTGACTGCCATCGCTTACCTATACTATTATAAAAGTAAAAGTTTGTATGTTTGTGAGGGCTAATCTCGGGAACTACTGAACTGATTTGGAAAATTCTTTTGCAAATATGAAGGTACATTTCTCCTGAGTAGTATAGGAATTTTTTATTCTACGCACGCGGAGCTGCGGGCAAATGCTATGAAAGTATAAACAGAAAACTCAATTAATCAATCAATTTATTTATTTTGCAAATATAAGTATGTTATTAGATGGCGTATTTTATAACATAGTGTCTTACCATATTTAGTCAAATGACATGCATAAGTTAATACAATGTGTTATAACATCATTACAATATATAAAATTTTATGACAAAGTCGCTAAAACTCGTGGTTGTTCAGTCGACTTTAAAGGAATAATAATGGATTAGGGAATGTCCCTTCGAGCCCACACATTTACGTTGTAGCGAAATACGTATAAACGAGTCTGCCACGTAATTAAATATACCTAACTTTATACAAATATTATAAACTAGCTTTTGCCCGCGGCTCCGCCCGCGTTATAAAGTTTTTCAGGCTAAAGTTTTCCGTTATAAAAGTAGTAGTTTCCCGGGAGCCTCTCAAACTGTCTCCATACCAAATTTCATCTTAATACGTTGGGTAGTTTTTCAGTTTAACACGTTCAGGCAGACAGATGCAGCGGGGGACTTTGTTTTATAATATATTTTTTAAGACGAATAATCCCGTCATACATCATTGTTGCATAACTTTAACCGTTTACGCAGCGCACGCAACGGAAGCTCTCAAAACTAATAATTTTCCCCCTTTTGCAACATGTTTCATTACTGCTCCGCTCCGATTGGTCATAGCGTGATGATATATAGCCAATAGCACTCCAGGAATAAAGGGCTATCCAACACAAAAAAGATTTTTTCAGTTCAAACACGGTAGTTCCTGAGATTAGCCATTAGTGCTCCGCTCCTATTAGTCATAGCGTGATGATATATAGCCTATAGCACTCCAGGAACAAAGTGCTATCCAACACAAAAATTTTTTTTTCAGTTCGATCTGATAGTTCCTGAGATTAGCTATTCCTGCTCCGCTCCTATTGGTCATAGCGTGATGATATATACCCCATAGTACTCCACGAACAAAGAACTATCCAACACAAAAATATTTTTTCAGTTTGAACCGGTAGTTCCTGAGATTAGCTATTACTGCTCCGCTCCTATTGGTCATAGCGTGATGATATATAGCCTATAGCACTACACTAATAAAGAGCTATCCAACACAAAAATAATTTTTCAGTTCGAACCGGCAGTTCCTGAGATTAGTCATTACTGCTCCGCTCCTATTGGTCATAGCGTGATGATATATAGCCTATAGCACTCCACGAATAAAGGGCTATCCAACACAAAAAGAATTTTTCAGTTTGGACCGGTAGTTCCTGAGATTAGCCATTACTGCCCCGCTCCTATTGGGTATAGCGTGATGATATATAGCCTATAGCACTCCACGAACAAAGGGCTATCCAACGCAAAAAGAATTTTTCAATTTGGACTGGTAGTTCCTGAGATTAGCGCGTTCAAACAAACAAACAAACTCTTCAGCTTTATATAATAGTATAGATAATATAAATGTATTACAAGCAAATATTTCCTTGATCTTCCGAATACATTTTCATAACTATTTTTCTTATATAAATACGCCTCCGAAGCAACCCAGTCCATAAAGCCAGTATAAAAACTGAGAAAACTGCATCCAACATAATAAGACTTAACATCTCATGTCTCAGGATAGCGAGCGCAGTGGAATACCAAACAATACTTTGTAATTCAAGGTGTTGATGTTTCTACTGTTTATGGGCGGTCGTGTCGCTTACCATCAGGCAAACGGCAAGATCGTCTTGTCATATAAAGAATTAAAAAAAACAATATGCAACATATCATATTCCTTAAATATAAACATTATGGAATAGCAGTGGTCACGTATTCCTGCTTCAAAGGTTCCGGATTTGAGCTCTTCAATAATTATAAATTCATAACACAAATTATTTATGGTAAAGCCAATGTCGTTAATCAATATTCTCTGTCCACCCTTTGGTGAGGAAAAGCGTCATGGTATTTGACGCAAATCTTCCTTGTATGTTTGTCCATGGAATTGCCCAGTGACACATTGTATAGGTCAATGTTGTATCGCTCTGCGTTAAAAGAAATGTCCATAGCAACCAGACACCGAAATTATACAAGAAATATTATAATAGTTTTAAAGATTACTGTATTTTCTGCTATCCATAAATACAGATAAAGATTGGTAATATTCGTGGTAAATAGATAAGTTATCTTCAGATCGATTTTAAAAATAAAAAGAAACGTGAGCGCTGCGATGGCACTTTATTAAAATTCGTCCATTTCGACCAAAGATTGGTTCGGCGATCGTAAGCGGCGACAGCCTAGTTGGGTGTGGAACGGACTGCCGGGATGAATGTCCGTAGGTTCAAATCCATAAGCCACATACCTCTGACTTTTCTAAAATTATGTGAGTAATATTTGTGAATTATCGCTTGTTTTAACGGTGAAGGAAAATATCGTGACGAACCTGTATACCTGCGAAGTTCTCTATAGGAATTTTGAGGGTGTGTGAAGTCTACCGCACTACAGCGTGGTGGACTAAGGCCTAATCCCTCTCAGTAGTAGAAGAGGCCCGTGCTCAGCAGTGGGACAGTATATAATATAGGCTAATATTATTTATATAAAGACAGGTTCTGATCCAAACAGTTTATTTTTGTAAGTGGACACAAAATGTCGTTGGTTTACCGCCTTCTATATCTACATAGTAGTATATCTAGTATATTTATAGTATAATATAGTAAAGAGGATTGCGAGTTCGCATCGCCCACGTAAAGGCTGTTAATATACATGCAGATTTACATGCGAACTGCATGGCTGGACCGGTTGTCGACACCCCTGCACCGCGCCCCTCGGTTTCCTACTTAGGGTTGTCACACACTTTATTAATAAAAATAAAAAATATCCAATCTGATGCCGTTACTGAACATAAAAAAGAAACAAAAATACGTTGTAATAAATTATCCCTAAAAAGGTAACTTTTGGCCAAAAGTTACTTCATAATTCTGGTTTAGCCTCCCTTAGGGCAGTTTTACAACTTGATATTTTTTTCTAAGCCTTATTGTTGTTCATTAAATAATCGTCTCTTACGCAAATTTAGTATTCATTGATGAACGTCAGTCTGACGTACGGTCTACGTAGTATTTGTTACTTATTACGTGTTCTCCATAACTTTATGCAGGATTTATTTTAACTCGTCATAACTTTAAAATTTCGACACAAAAAGTCTGACTGCGCATCTATAGTGTCTTACCTCTTTTTCCCCTTTTTTGGTAATTAAAAACTATTGGTGTTTATACCTAAAGTAATATCGATATTATTTTGTCGACTTTTTCAATACAAGAGAAGAAAAATGCGCCAGTTTAAAACAATATTTTATGAATTAAAAAACATACTAATCAATTGTGTGAAATCCTTTTATTTTCTATTTCTGATTGTGTTTTAGCAAGTTCAAATATGTATAAGTATCTCTGTTTGTATATTTGTTTGCAAATTAAATGCAAGTCTTCCCAAATGAAAAGGCTAGTAGTTTAGTTCAAATCTCAATTAAATTAAGGCAACTTTTTTATAAATATAGGTATTACATACTAATTCTAGATTCACTACAGAGTATAGTACTACAACATTTTAAAAAAATATGCTACATCTGTTTTTTATAGTTGTTACATGCTAAGCTCAAAAGCGGTATCTAAAAAAAAACATTCTTGATTTTTATGTCGTCAAATAGCTTAAAGAAATACACACCGAGGAATTTACCTACATAACGGTATGTTGTTTAGAACTTGTTAAAAAACCTTAAAAGAGATTCTCTATCTCAGTTTTACATACAAAATAATAAAACTATATTTACAAAACTTCAATTATATCAAAATAAGGTTTCTCTGGCATACCGCTTTTGCATTTGGCACGGCAGCACACGCCAGCCCTACCGCCGCGCGCGCCCGTCGGAATCTTCGCATTGTCACGGTCCCGGTTTGCAAGTGATCGTGTTTTTTTTGTCGTCCGTGATCGCGGTTGTTTCTTTTGCGTCTCATGTTGTGACTAGAAGTTCGGTTATTGTTCTTTGGATGCAAGTTTTTGTTGACCCTTTTAGCATTTGGTTACATTGGTGCAGTTGAAGAGGCGGTTAAGGCCTCAAATTTATTCTAATTTTGGTATTGACTCACATTACTGGAGCCGGCAAAATAAAATAATTGTTTATTCATTACTCAGAAACAATTAAATAACTGAATCATAGGTTCTATCAAAATAAATGCAATAAGAGTTCTTACTAATCTATTTGCTTCGAGCGAAAGAATCATTCCAGTGATTCAGAATTCAGATTACTTCACTGAACTTCATTGGTAGTCATTCTGAATTTTCCAGGAAATTAGTAACAAACCAAAAGATTAACAACAGTATTTGCTAGACACACTTTAATGTCGGTTTTTCTTGTAATTATTTAGGTATGCAGTGTTGTATATTGTTATGTATTATGAAGGGTTCTAAATTCAAATAGACAATAAAAAGAAAAAAATAATCAAGGAGTTCTCTACTCAGGGTTATTTACCTTTTTGTTGTAATGTAAAACGCTTCAGTAGTTCTTGGGATTACTTCCTACAAAAAAAAAAAAAACTTTCAGTATATTCTAAGCGATACGTTACTTTTATCAATGTCCACAGAGTATCTAACTATCTTGTCGATCTCGTGAGACATAGATTGATGTACCATAGACATTTGTTTACGCACGATCTTTATTACAATAGTCGGGAGCTGGCGCCGAGCCAACTGAATATCAAACAAATTACCCGTGAGACTCGCTACAAAGGAGTATAAACATAGAAAAAGTTTATCGAGACCATCGACAAACTTACATGTTCGTATTATTATTGATTTAATATCAAAAATTTAAAAATGGAATGTAAACTTCGATAGAATCTCGTCATAATGTACAAAAGTTACAAAATCACATTTTGTTACTTATTTAACAATTTGTTTGTCAGAGACTGGGAAATATTAAATTTGCGTTGTTATTTAGGTTAATTTGATATAAATGAGGAGCATTCGTCTGTTTGTAAATAACACGATGTTGCCAATAAACAGTAATAACATCCCTCAACCTGAATTTATTTCTTAATAACTACTTGAATTAATGGATAGCGCGAAGTGAGAGGTATTGAATAGGTTAGGCGCCCATAATATACTTTATTGTTACGAGAAAGGCCCATAAAATATAGAAAGTTCAACGAAAACATGCAGTGTTTCTTTGTAGTCCGACTATGTACGTACTACCAACGCCATTACAAAACTTATTAGACAATTTCCACAAAACTGTCGCCTGTCAGCATGTCCATTTGCGCCAAGGTCTGGCATCCCGCTGAACAAGAATTATTCAATTATCGTATTACACCACGAGTTTGACTCATTTTACCGCCAAAGAAACAAGCGGGAAGCCGAGGCGTTTGTAAATTGTCTATTAAGTGTTTTTTTCGCGCCTCACAATCATTTTGTCGAGGACGTGTACTGTCAAGTTGTTTATTGTTCTTTATTTTGACTAGTTTTTGTTCTATCGTTGTATATGAGTTTGTGGTAGTTAAAAAAATAGCATTGCAGCATTTTGGAAGCTAGACGAATTAACACCTATTCCAATTTTAATCATAAAGATTTATGCACACACTGGCGCCCTATATTCCCGAAAGTGTAGGCAGAGGCGCACCTAATACACTCACATTTCACCGTGTGTATACAGTATTTCGTCCCATCATGTGATTTAGGGATTTTAGACTTCAGGTTGGTACTGAGAAGAAAAAACACAATATAACTTTGCCCGACTCGAGATTCGAAACCGAAATCTTAGAGTGGAAGTCGTATCGCACACGCCAACTACTACCCCCCCCCCCCTCCCCAATGCTAAATATTTGTATCTATGTAACTAAAATTAGATTACAGTGGACCATTGACTAATTAAACCTATTAATTCGTGGCTCGTCCTCACGTTAAATAGCTGTGAAATTTCCAAAAATGTTAAATCTATACAAGTTTTTATAAAAGATGAAATAAGAAATCTATATTACTCTTAATCTAGGATGATTGCAAACGAGCCTAGAAGCTCGTAGGCGTCGAGGTAGACCAAAAAAAAGATGACAGGACGAACTGGAATCATTTAAAAATATCTGGTTCACTATATCGCAGGATCGTGATTCGTGGAAGGATCTTGCGGAGGCCTTTGCTCAACATTGGGACATTAAAGGCCGATACGATTGCAAACGGTTCTTGAAAGTAATTTTTTTATCTGTGACTAGATCGATATAGATAACGAAATCCACAAAAACCTTATTAAAACGTCTAATTAAAATGCCTATATATCAATCTATTTAATATTAATAATCCACAGGCTTCGATCGAGTGAATTGCACGAACTAGGTGATAAAAAAAAAACATTATGCCAGACAGATTAAAATAAACAGCTATTGTTGAAGAAATCGTGTCAAAAAATGTCTATGGTCTGTTACGGAAGGCAAATCTTGGCACCTTGTTTTTTTGTGACCTAGTCTAGATTTTTTGTTGCCTTTTTTGGAATGCAATGAGATTGCAGAAGACAGTTTATTTATTCGACATGTTTGACAGGTACGTAGTTTTAAGTATTTGTGTCGCGCATGATTGCAATTAACAAGAAAATGTATGAGCTAATTACAAGTTATTCGGATATAATATAGCGTCTTATTACTGCAGGGTTTTCCAGAATCTGGTTACTAGAGATTAGTTCTGAGATTACCCCCTGGACTCAAACATTAGACGCTATTTATCTAAGGATGGAGCATTGCTGTGATTCTCAGCCTTTTTTATCTGACAGCTTGCTGTTTGTTTAGCTTTGTTTATCTGACAGCCAACTAGATTCAAGTTGTATCTCAATATTAGCCAATCACAACGGCCCTATGTTTACGCACTGCGAAGGCTGTTATGCCGTCAGCACTGAGAAACAGACTTGTTTCACAGCAATGCTCCGTCCTTACATAAATAACGTCTATGAATAAGGGGATAAAACTTTACTTATACATTATTTTAATAATATAGGTTAGATATATATAGAAAGTAAATATTAAAACCGGCAATAGCCTAATTGTGTGTGGAACGGACTGCAGAGACGAATATCCGCAGGTTCCAAATCCAAGAGCACGCAACTATGACTTCTAAAATTATATGTGTATTTTTTGTAAATTATCGCTTGCTTTAACGGTGAAGGACAATATCATGAGGAATCCAACATACCTGAAAAGTGCTACATTAGAATTTCGAAGGTATGTAAAGTCTGCCAATCTGAACTAGCCAGCGCGGCGAACTAAGGCCTAAACTCCCTCAGCAATAGAGAAGGCTCGTACCCAACAGTGGGACAGTATATAATACAGGGCTGATATTATAGGTAGATATAAAAAAACTTTCCTCATGCAAAACACTGAATGTTTATTCCTACAACAATTTACTTAAGTAATTTCCTTTTCATATTTACATCGAACAAATAGTTTTCAACCATAATTCGTTCGTTATCCTTGTTTACCAGGCACATAATTAACCGCTGAATATAACTATTTATATTTATAATTAAATATTCCGGATTATTCGCAAATCTACCTACCTTATTTGTATAGACACATCAATAATGAAACCAGGCATAAAATACATTTTAATGATTGTTGATTATGTGTGCCAGTGGTGTTCTATTGATTTTAAATGTAAAACATTGCGAAAATTCTTGTTAAATAATCATCCATTAACCTCGGAATGGATTTCAATGTCAAAAAAGCTTCGAGCTTGCCGTTTGCCTGATGGTAAGCGATATCATAAACAGTAGAAACACCATCCAACACCTTGAATTACAAAGTATTTTTTGGTATTCTACTGCGCTCGCCATCCTGAGACATGAGATGTTACGTCCTAATGTCTACAACTGGCTACAATGTACAATCTCAAAGATAAATCAATTCTTGGACTACCTAATCTTAAAGCCGACAGAAAATGCTTAATGGGGACGGTTTTGACTTAATTTCTGCATCACTATCTTCCAAGAACATTCAAAGATAAACAACTGACAACATTCTTCGATATCAGGAGCCCTAGGCATTCTGAGAACTACGCCCACAACGTTCTAGATATGTTTTTCCTTAAGCATAGGTCGTTCAACCGTCTGGGAGCGGGTTTGGCTGTCTCGTTAAACCGTGCCTTATGAGTCATCAGATGCTGGCGCGTCCTGGATCGCGATACCTGGAAGTGGGGTCGAATTTTGTATCAAAATGGATGGCCGGTGAAATTTAAGACACAGAAACCTTTGACAACCTTTTGCATTTACTTTAGATGTGGTGATTGATGCTTCCTGAATATTTTTAAAGAAATTACCACAGTCGCTTTTTGTATTAAATGTAACTTCTATGGCAAACAACAATGCAAACGGTGTTTATAACCTCAAAACATCAATAACAATTTTCGAACAAAGAACACATTCACCAAAAAGGAACTCTATAACCAAACTAAGTAAATATTTAAGTCTGGCAACAATACAGTCATCACCATAAACAACGATTTTACAGCTGGTAACATAAAAAATGGCTACCACTTCCGTTTTTTTACCGATGTTTACGTTCGACGACTCGCGTCGAGATGTTTATGTGGGTTTAAAAATAAGTCTTGTAAGGGGATAGTTTTAAAATAAATATAAAGCTACGGTGTTGTGTCTGTACGAATAAATTCAGATGTAAAAGGTTGAAAAATATTCTGTAGATGGGACAGTGTCGGATTTATATTTCTTATGAGTGTAGGCCACTTTATTTCCGCCGCTCCATGTAGATAGGTTTATGTATGTATGTAGGTTTCTAAAATACGTAATAATATTCCATTTGTTTGTATTTTGGAACGCACTAAAGTTTAATAAACGAATGATTAATTAAATCGAGTGAGTGTCCCCTGAAATCTGCCGCTCGTGGGCCGCGGCTTATACGGCCTATTTACAAATCCAGGACTGAGACGGGGGCTGTCTAGTTAGCTATAGTACCGAACTCGTAAAATCTAAATTTGTGACCACATTTCAGTATAAGCCATTCATAATCATGTAGACTATTGGGTGAAACATTTCCACCCATTTACGATATATATCGAAATTTATTAATCTATACTATTATATAAAGCTGAAGAGTTTGTTTGTTTGTTTGTTTGTTTGAACGCGCTAATCTCAGGAACTACCGGTCCAAACTGAAAAATTCTTTTTGCGTTGGATAGCCCTTTGTTCGTGGAGTGCTATAGGCTATATATCATCACGCTATACCCAATAGGAGCGGGGCAGTAATGGCTTAATCTCAGGAACTACCGGTCCAAACTGAAAAATTCTTTTGCGTTGGATAGCCCTTTGTTCGTGGAGTGCTATAGGCTATATATCATCACGCTATACCCAATAGGAGCGGGGCAGTAATGGCTAATCTCAGGAACTACCGGTCCAAACTGAAAAATTCTTTATGCGTTGGCTAGCCCTTTATTCGTGGAGTGCTATAGGCTATATATCATCACGCTATACCCAATAGGAGCGAAGCAGTAATGGCTAATCTCAGGAACTACCGGTTTCAACTGAAAAATTCGTTTTGTGTTGGATAGCCCTTTATTTGTGGACCGCTATAAGCTATATATCATCACGCTATGACCAATAGTAGCGGAGCAGTAATGGCTAATCTCAGGAACTACCGGTCCAAACTGAAAAATTCTTTTTGCGTTGGATAGCCCTTTGTTCGTGGAGAGCTATAGGCTATATATCATCACGCTATATTCAATAGGAGCGGAGCAGTAATGGCTAATCTCAGGAACTACCGATTCGAACTGAAAAAATACTTTTGTGTTGAATAGTCCTTTGTTTGTGGAGTGCTCAAAGTTATATATCATCACGCTATGACCAATAGGAGCGGAGCAGTAATGGCTAATCTCAGGAACTACCGGTTTCAACCTAAAAATTCGTTTTGTGTTGGATAGCCCTTTATTTGTGGACCGCTATAAGCTATATATCATCACGCTATGACCAATAGGAGCGGAGCAGTAATGGCTAATCTCAGGAACTACCGGTTTGAACTGAAAAAATCTTTTTGTGTTGGATAGCCCTTTGTTCCTGGAGTGCTATAGGCTATATATCATCATGCTATGACCAATAGGAGCGGAGCAGTAATGAAACATGTTGCAAAAACGGGGAAAATTATGAGTTTTGAGAGCTTCTGTTGCCTGCGCTGCGTAAACGGTTAAAGTTATGCAACAATGATGTATGACGGGATTGTTTCACTTAAAAGTTCTAAATAATATAACAAAGTCCCCGCGTACCTACATCGAAACAAAATACTTGGAGTTTTATATCACAGCTGCCTGCAGCTCTGCTCGTGTGATAAAGTTTTTCCGGGATTACTTACTGGGATAAAAAGACTATAGCACACAGGACTAATGTAGCTTCCTATTAGTAAAAAAATCAAAACAACTAAGTAGTTCCTGAGAAAGCGCGTCTAAACAAACAAACCCTTCACCTTTATAATATTAGTAGATAAAGCAGTAAATAAACCTCTTTTTGTACCGAGAGCGACCAGACGCGTAACAAACTTTTTATCGTCCTCTTACAGCCGCCCTAAAATTAGAAGCCCATTAGAAGTATCTGCTAATCATCCAGCAATTAACAAACAGTTGTTTATACTCTTACATGCACTTAGCGCCTTTTATTTATACAGAAACTAAACGTGACTCAGTTGAAAGTGGCTATTAATTTGAATACTGTTTAACCCCCTTATTCATAGACGTTTTTTATCGAAGGAAGGAGCATTGCTGTGATAATAAATCTGTTTCTCAGTGCTGACGACATGGCAGCTTTCGCAGTGCGTAGACATAGGGCCGCTGTGATTGGCTAATATTGAGATACAACTTCAATCTAGTTGGCTGTCAGATAAACAAAGCTGAACAAACAGCAAGCCGTCAGATAAACAAAGCTAAGAAGCAGATTTGTTATCACAGCAATACTCCGTCCTTAGATAAAAAACGTCTATGAATAAGGTGGTAAGACTTTAAGGTGTTATATTTCAAATCTGATCAGTCTTTAATAAAATGGAGACTAAAAAGTTTTAATTGTCATAGTACATGTTGCATATCAACTTGGATATTCAAAATGGCGGATTGAATTAATACTGTACTGGTAGGATAAAAACTCTTTCCTATTTTTATATTAGTCTAGTTTGAGTACGAGCACGATTTAGGTCTCGATTCTTTCAACATGCTTTTCAATTCTTCCCAAGTTATCGTCAGTTTTCTTAGAATTCTAGATTTTTACATGAATTCTCGAAGAAATTATTTTCTGTTTTTTTCTATTTCTTTCCACATTAAACAAGATTATTCTTATATCAACATAGTATCACAAACAGCTTTTCCTGGATACTGAGATATGCGTAAAGCTAAAACGAATACCGCAAATGAAACCTAATAAAATTATTGAATATGCCACCATAGACACGTCTATATACAGAATAAATGTAGAAAACAAATTCAAAATAGAATATTCCATTTTTAAATTCCAAGTCAAATAGTTTTTTTTTAAATATAATATTGGTAGGTGAATATGTAAACGATCCTATTGGATTCCATTTCGTATAACAAAATAATCGCCTGATAGTTTGTTTACGCAATTTTCTCGCAAGGTCGACATTTCCATTAAGGCGTTATTAGTTTCGTATGTTTTTTCATCAAGTGTTAATCGGGCTAGATATTTGTCAACTAATCCGTCTGAATATAAATATTAACTATAACTTAAAAGACGTCAAAACAATTCTTATGTTTGTGTAAAATTTTGTGCAGTCAACATCTATTATACGTAAACCTGGGTTTTTACTAGTTTCGGATAGCAATTAGTTATGAAAGAACTTAAGTTGTCTCCTTAATGACATCGTGCACTAAACAAGGCATAAAGATCGGTTAGTGCTTGGAAGAATGGTTTATAAATTAAAATACTAAAACTGGCGAAGTCGGAAACACCTAGCTCATAGCCCCTACTGGGTTTAATAACTAAAACTCCGCAGTTGTATCGAGTTAAGTATATTTATCCTCAAAGCAACGTTCTGGCCGAATGCAAGATGTCAACGGCCCACGAGCGATGCAACGAGAAAAAAACATAGCATTCTATTTTCAAATTGCACCGGCAAGATGGCGGCGACGACAAAAAAGGAAACAGTTTTGTGTGTCGCGTCTGTTTTATTTCGGTTTTAATTTATGGAGGGAAATGGAATTAGAGTTGGAAAATATTTTATTTAAATGTGATGTGACATTAGCGGGATATATTTATTTCTAATTGCATACTTTAATCACGACTTTACTAACTATGGTAGACCTACCTACGAATTCGTACACATGATTCTTTTTTGAAAGCGATACTTCAGAAATACCCTTAATACTTTAAGTAACTAAAAATATACATATTATTTATAGAAATCGCTTTTTGTTCACAGTTATTAAATACTATGTTTAAATTTGTAAGTTTTCGAAAGAATTACCATCACTATCGGCACCAATGACCAACCAACGTCACAATGCAAAAAGAATCCGATCATATCCTCAACATGTCATCCTCTTTAGCACATTAAAAGTCACTCTCCGACGTAACGGACAGACACGGTCTTTTTATTTTATGTATTATAATCTGTGGAACGCCGCCATCTTGTACGATATTAACGGTTGCTGATTTGTTGTTACTTTCACTTAATGTTTATTGAAGGTTTTATGCTTTTTCCTTAAAAGCATTCGCCAAATTATTGGCAATTTCAATTAAGTGGTTATGGCGATTAATGTTATATTGCTTGGAGAAAGCATTTCATTGATTTTATTGTAAGGTGGAACAGTTTTCCTCCATTAACATTTGTTTAGGTTGACTATGGAATATTATCATAAAGCCCACTACCTGTTAATAACTGTAATAAAGAGTGCGTACTTATATATTCACATTTTATAGATTAGTATAAAACTCCATATCTATTTTATAAATACGACGCTATTACTATTACATTTACAGCAAATGAACCAATTTTAATGATATTTATAACATTTAGAAAATATGTAATTAAGATAGAAGGAACTGTCACCTAATAATTCTACGGATCCAAATTTAAAAATAAGTAAAATCACTAAAATAAAACGAAAAGCTAAAAGTTATTTTAAATTTAGAACATTCGAAAACCAAATTTAATTCGAATATGAAATATAAAGGTTTAACTCTAGACCATAGATAAACGGACGGAAGAGAGGAAATGAGGAACGAACTGCAGTGGCACCGATTCACGTGTAATTAGGGAAGCACGGCAAATGCCCGACAACCGATACGAGGAAGTGGTGAGTGACCACGTGCCCCTACCATCCGCTACGATGTGAAGTGGTAATAACCCGGTCGGTAATTAGAGTAGTGTTTAGGAAGGTTCATTGTTTCTGGCAGAAAAAAATATTTTCCATGCTGAGTATAAATAATCAATAATCGATTAATGTTTTTTTTAAAAACGTTAAAATATCTATCTTTAAGTTGATATCTACGCCGTAGCGCGTTTCAAATCACTCGTTAGACAATATCAACTAAAAACCGTTTTTTTATAATCACGAAGGTAATAATATTAGTATGACTATTCTAAATAGCTTGCAAACTTGGATTTTTGTTAACAGTGAATCACTCTCAACAGAATACTATACACCGAATATAAATAAAACGTGACCAAAATAGCAACTAAAAATGGTAACAATTTCCGGATTTTATCCCGTTGACATGCACTGTCTGAAACAAGCTTAAATAATGACTAAAACTGAAACGAGACGGTGACGTGTCAGTCTAGACTCTTAATGTCTAGATTAAGGATCGTTTTAAACCATTTATAAAAATGTAGTGAAGAGGCATTTGGTCACGGAAATGTATTGTTTGTTATTTAATGCTATTAAATAAATAAACCTAATTTATAGGTATACCGAGAGGCACAGATCAACTTATATCAATTATCTAACTATGTGTGTACCAAATGTTGAAATTAATCTAGCTGTTGCAGTTTTGACTAACAAACACTCAAATAACTATTCTATATTCGCGAAAATGTACAGTAAGGAAGCTGTTTCATTCGACCCAACAATAGCGGCCTTAATAAATGCGAGATCTTTACTAGGCTTTTTTTATCCAATTGCCGAAGGAAGGAAGGGTTTTTTCTGTTGTGTCCCTTGCAAGTGCGAGGGACATGAGGCTCTTCTTCGAACTGAGAGGCTCCTAGAAGCCTGTCACTCTGAGCGACTGCCCTATCCGCTACTAAAGCCGCCACTGCGAATATTACTTTGTTTATTATTCGAGTTGCATTAGTACTGGCGCCGCGATGTCCGCCAGACCGATCGATGGTCTGCCCTCCCCCCACGGTAAATACTCATGTTCCACGAACTAATTTCTAATTGTTTATGCACTATGATTATTCGATGATTGCGATAGTTATAAGTTCTTTTATGTCATGTAGCCCTAGTAGGAGAGTTCTTTGAATATAAACTAAACTGCTTCATTACTCTGTTTTGACGTTATAGTAGTAACAATAATATTTATTGCTGTTTTCTACTTATTATTTAGCAGTACAGCCAATGGTTTGAGGTCTAGGGTCACGCAAAATTATATTTGGTTTTTCTGCTCTGTATCAACCCGGTCTAGAATTTATTCTAGATGACAATCGACTTGACTCATAGTCGGACGAAAGTCGTGGCGAAAAGTTGGCTCCCTAGTTGCACCTTTTTATGGATATCGGACCCCACCGTCCACACCTGGGGAAACCTGCTAATGTGACAGTAGAATCCCCCGGCTTAACGACTGCAGGGCCTTGGAAGAAAGTTGGGAGGGGATGGGTAGGCTGGAAGTGTGGGGGAAGGAGCAGGCAACCTCTTAAGATGGAAGGAGGTGAGAAGACCAGGAAATGCTCGCGAGCCCTTATAGGCCTTAATGTGAATTGGCAACCATGAGGTATATACACTTAACTATGTGCCTAGGGCCGCGACAAATGTCCCAACGTGCATGCGCGTGTATACGGTGGGGAGATTGAGCACACAAGAATTGCCTTGGAAGGTGGTTGTACCTTTGCCTACCCCGTCGCGCGTAAAGGCGTTTTATCTGCGTTTAGTCTTTTGTTTTCTATGGCAAATTAATAATCTTAAATAATCTTAGCGATAATAAGCTGCATAACTATTGAGTCGTTGAACAGTGGATGATTCGACAATTATACCCAGTGAACTATGCATAATAATACTATTATTAAATTGTTTAATAGAATGACTGTGCTCATGGTGATTGCGCATAAAATCAATATTCGATAAATTTAATCGTATGTTATTTCTTTGAAATACGTAGTATTCATTGCGTTATTATTGTTAAACTTGTCCGATCTAATTCTAAGCCTATCATTGTGCCTTGTGTGTCTTGGAATTTTGCACTTCATGTAGATAGGTGAATAAACCATATACAAAATATAAGCACTATAAGTCTGCCTACCTCGTCAGATCACTGTCATGGTCTTTAAAATAGAAACTACATAACTATTGTTTTTAACTATTTCACGGATTTTATCGTGGTATTTTGTATTCTTATTTTCTCTCGACGTTTCGAAGACTACAGCCTTCGTTTTTATGGGGCGGACTGAGATGTTGGTCATTCGAAAAGTCAAAGTTACAATATCTTAGGTAGATAGTAATGATTGAAGCCTTCATCAAAGACTGCGCAGATCGGACCGTCAACAGCTAAGTAAATAAAAACAAAAGTATAATTAAAAAATGTATTTAGATAGTAGAAATAACTACATGACTAATCCAAAACAAAGTCAAGGCCACAGCTCATATCAACACTAATTATGTCCAAATGTCTTGATCCATAGTTCTCACACATAGATCCATAGAAGGTCGCTGGTGGAATGCGACATAAATAGGCTCCGTCTAGTTTGTAATTTGATCTAGACCGTGTTTACGTCTAAGAATATTAGATGCAACGTCTAGGTTGTCGTTATATACTTGTTTTTCCTAGTATTTTCCTCGTCAAGTAAAATTGATCTTGCAGTTGACTTTAACGCATTCTTTTTATATAGGCAGAGCAAAACCTGCTTTTGATGCTAAGTGGAATGAGGTCCAAATAACTAGACAGACGATCTAAGCAATGAAACCTTTCAGCTAATGGCTTAATAATTTTAATCAGAAATAAACTATGATTTGATTTGATTTTGATTAATTTTGAAAGTATGATGCGCACTTAAAATGAAGCAACCTACACACAGACGGAAGAACGTAAGCTTCTATCAGTGAAAGATTTTTTACAACCAACTCGAGATCAGTTATATAAATATAATAACAATATTTGCCCTGTATTGTATACAATGGGCACGGGCCTCCTCTACTACTGAGAGGGATTAGGCCTTAGTCCACAACGCTGAACTGAGGCGGATTTGTAGACACAAACCCTCAAAATTCCTATAGAGAACTTCTCAGGTATGCAGGTTTCCTCAAGATGTTTTCCTTCACCGTTACAGCAAGCGATAATTCACAAAGCGATACACACATAATAATGAAAAATCAGAGGTGTGTACCCTTGGATTTTGAACCTGCGGACATTCGTCTCGGCAGTCCGTTCCACACCCAACCAGGCTATCACTGCTTTTAGATTACTTACAAGAGCTAACACTCTATCTAAGTTTTATGAGCATCGACATCAGTAGCCCTAAACAAACCACAATTACACTTCGATCCAAAATAAATAGATTTTCTGACCTAGATATCGAAACAAATAAATCCTCAAAAAACCCTCAGTTTTTAAACTCTAACATTAACCTAAAAAGCGAGGGCGTATCTAGATCTTACATATTTAATAACAAACTATCCATCAGTGACCGAAGTCAATCGAATGTCAAAGGCTCGCGTGACTGCCTACTGTAATTATTCGTAGGGTTTAGTCAAAATAATAATGTTTGACTAGCATTTTTTAAAAATATAAACGTGTATGACTTAGTGGCGTAGTTGTAGTACGGTACAATCATTAAACAAACGGAAATTATATCTTAAAAAAGTCTATCATTAGAGTGAACTAAAGACCTCAGCCTCAGTAATCTATGACACGTATTTGACTGCCTCTGTGGCGTAGTTGTAGTACGGTGCAAACTACAAACATTGAACCAAGGGAAAATAAATCTTTAAAAAGTCTTTATATAGATTGAACTGAAGACCTCCGCCTCAGCAATCGGAAAAACTTATATCTATTTATAAATAAATATTTACTTTAATAATGCTCATTCGTACCCATCTTTATTATTCAATTGAGAAGGACTTCCAAAATCGATTTCCTTCTCTTTAAATAAATGAATAGCATGTGGGTATCAAAGTTCAATACACCGTAATTTGGGACTTTATTTATCAGTAAAGCATGGTCAATGAACTAAAGGATCGATTGAATAAGAGAAGTCATAAGTAAGGTTAGGTTTTAAAGGTGCATCATAAGTTGTCAAACAAAAATGAATTTTTCGACGGCTGCTAAGTAAACTATTGTATCTGGAAAAATAGCGATATTTACTTTTTAGCGTTTCGTTATCAAGTATTTTTACTACCAAACCCATTTAATTCAAAAGTTATTAAACGAAAAAAATATCATTATAAATCATTAACCATTTTTTTTAATATTTGGTAGCAAACAGTACTTAGATAACCAAACGTTAAAAAAGAGAACATCGCATTTTTTTTTAGATACGATAGTTTACTTCGGAGCCATCATTTTATTCGGAAAAAAATTAAAACCGTCCATGTTATGCGGCCAGCTTATTGACAGGAAGTAATTTCATAATAATGACATTATAAAACTTTTTGGTGTTTATCCACGTATAAATTAAAAAAGATAAATTAAGGCAACGCGGCGGTAGGTCTTCCATGTACGGCACGCCTTTTACATTATATTTTTTTCTTTTGATTACAGCAAAGAAACCTATAAGACACCATTGCCTTGAATGCTTTACATCTGTTTCATAAAAGTCATTCATCAAATTGACACGCTCTATTTCTTTGGCCGACATTCAATAAGAGAATTTATGTGCTCGATTTTTGTATTACCCTAACGTCAGATGTACTAAACTAGAAATGTATTTTTATAAAAGAAAGTTAAGTCTAATTGGTTTCATTTTGTTAACTGTGTTGCCTTTTTGTTTGGCAAAAAGTTTTTTGTCATTGGCAGTTCTAAAAAATATCTATAAGTAAATTATTACCATTCTACTAATTATGGACCAGTTACGATAGCTAATGCGATTAAAAATGGTCCTTGAACCGCAAGAAAGATTGCGTATTGTTCGATAAATTATATCTACGAAGATGCAGAAAAACTTGGACAAAGTACCTAATGTCGCTTTTCGTAAAAAGACATTTCCATTATCCATAATCTATTTTGAAATTATCCGTAAAACTATTCGATTTTCAAATATAGAACGGCGTCAATTTTTTTTATTATTCAACGTACGCAAAGTGTTCAGCTTAAACAATTATATTAATATTTATAAAGCCATGACTTTATGTTCTGCCTCAATTATTTTTGCTGCCATTTGCCGATACTTGCCCGGCATTATTATTACATCCTAAATAAGTAATAATGTTCACTTCCATCTGCTAGTTTACGTCATGAACGAGTCGAAACACGCTCCCCCAGCAGATGTTTGGGATATTACAAAAAAATCTTTTGTGTCAAGAAATCCGTTGAACTCCTTTTGAAATATTATCTTGTTTTGAACATTTTTTATCGGATGCTGTTTCTATAAACACATTTCTAATTTGTTAATTAATTTTATTCTTGATTGATCGTTTTTAAAACAGGTTTTTTCCAAACAAATTTACTTTATTATTGATTGGGTTCTTTCTTCTTTTCATTAAATTATTGCCGGAATTTTTAGTTTGTTAAGAAAGGTTATTTATATATATAGTTTTATTATTAAATCTTTTATGTTGTTAATTAGACTCAAATATTAGTCAGATTTAGTGCTACAATTGAGTTCTCAAGTAATTATTTCATTATTATGGAAAATTTTGTAAAAATAAAGGATGTATAATTTTATTGTCCGATTGCCATTTATCGTCCCATTGCATGGAAGGGCCTTTTCGCATAGGTAAGGATTTCAGTAGGCTAGTTGAAAGATCTAAAACATTAATAACTTGTAATTAAATTTCAATCTAAATACCATATAACTACAACCTGATTTCGTTTGTCCACAGTTCTGGGAGATCATATCTGAGGAGCACGGCATTGACCCTACTGGCGTGTACCGCGGCACCAGCGACTTGCAACTCGAACGGATCTCCGTCTACTATAATGAGGCCTCTGGTATGTATACGAGTTGTATTGGTATAGGGATCAGCCTAGACTTCTAAGATTATATAGAGCGGACATTAAGAAGATTGTCATACAAAAATTTTGCGCTCATGCTCATGTAGAATACTTCATATTTTTCCATATTGATTTGCACTTTTTTAATACGCATATTAGCATATTTTCTATAAACATGTCATGTTTGTATTAATATCTAATAATATTATACATCGTTTAAGATTATTCCGTAATAATTTTAATCAAATAAAAAGATTCCCTATCTTAGAGTTGAACACATACGTCGTTTACCAATATTACAATACCAGAATGAGCCATTACATATGCGAATTGCGAAGATTAGTAATAAGTAGTGATTAAAAAATGAAAGTACTGCTCGCGTGTCAGTGTGAATAAAGATTATTATCTAGAAATCTAGATAATTAGCCGTCTACTTTAATGCGTTTGATGTGACTGAATCCTAAGAGTAGCAATGCTTCTAGAACTTTCTTTTGTCCGAAGATTTTTGAATTAGGAACTAAAATTTATTTTTCTGCATGTAGCTTGTCCTCATTCGGAATTCAAATATTCGACGTTTGCTAGCAAGATTTTATCCGCGGAACAATGTCTTAATATGGCTTTAAAGTGTCCCTCTACAATTATCGAGCTAAACTGAAATTAGAGACATACCAACTCTCTTCCGTAATCCTAAATCTAATGCTAGCGTTGATTAACTTAATTGCAACTGGTATGTACCACAATGGACTTAAATTGGCCTTAAATGGTCGTTGACCGCGCTCATTGTATATTTCGTTTAGTTCTGTGAACAAGGTCCCATTTTATTACAGCTTAAGTTTAAAAAAGTTTTTGTTTCTTTGAGAAAAATAGTGACAAAAAATATTAACATCGAGTCATTGATCGTGTCTAAATTGTCATCCAGATCTGTCAAAACTTATTTTTAAATTTTTTCCTTTCGTCGTTGATATTCGACCAGTATTCAAAAAGTGTATAAAGAATATTTTTTAAATATGACATTCTAAATTCAAAAATCATGGAGCTCAGTTCCATTTCTTCAGAATCTATCCATTTTACTTTTCAGTTGTATATAATCATAAATTTCTTTTTTTAAGTTATAAATGTAAAGAACTCGGTTTAGTCATCGTAAAGGTCTATCTAGCGGTCTGCGGTAGCGCGATCACCACCGCCGCGGTCCGTCGCTTCGGCTAACTGCCGCCGATACTGTTATGTACCCATTTGCATTCTGTATACCGTACACGCCTTTGTTACTGCTTTAAGACTAATAACTCTTTTTGTTGGTTACTAAAATGACATGAATTTATTTATCATTATTTCGATCAATCCAAAGTCTAAATTAAATACTCCCCTGTTCTTTTTTTGCTTTATTCTTCTTTCGTTTGTTTTCTCGGCAAAAGTGCGGTAAATATCAAGTATTCTTTATTTTTCCAGACTTGTTTTGTTCTTTAAAATAGCATCCCTTATTAAGTAGGTACTATATGCTATCGATATTCTGCAGATGTTTCTTCTGGAACTAATCCGACGTGTATGCAAATGTAAGATGTCGTCGGTTTAAAACTTTGCATAAACCTACCACTACCACATAATACTTTAACAGACGGCCACATTATTATTTATTCAAGAAAAACTCCTTTATACACAATCTCAGAAACTAAAAACGGTTTTTTTTAAAGTTTTTCAAGTTTCAATTAATATTATAAACCTTTTTATCCTCCATTGTTTTTTTGTTACAAACGATATGATATTAAATGCAACAGAACCGTCCACGCGGCTGGTAGACCTGTGTCATTGACCGTTACCGCGCCGCTCCTTTATTACTTGCTTTTGGTAATTGCAGATAATATAAACATGAGATTGTAAGCTTCGAGGGCATTATGCTACCCTGGTACCGATTCCTGTAGAATATTTTATAGTACCTATTTAGATGATTATATTTAGACTCAGTTTTCAATAATTATATAATTGCAAATGTACGATTGTCTCGTTATTACACTTTGCCACACACAAAGAGAATTAATAATAATAGCCTATAATTTTATTACCCCTTTCCGTTCTGAACTGTGGCTCTGTGTATAGTAATTACGGATCCCCTGTCCCTCAGGACTTGAGTCACCGTGCTTCCGTCACGACAATATTGAATGATATGACTCACATCGCTTTGATTAAAAATTCAAGGTTTTATGTTTGAAATAACACCTTTTATACATTGTTAGAATAAACCTTTCTCATCAAAATCCCAATACTGACATTGTTTCACAATTTAACTATCATATACAACAATAAATGGAGTTGCGAATATCAACCAGCTGCTGTACTTCCGTATGTTTTTTCGAATGAATAAAAAATCTAAAAGAACACAATGTTAATTAGAGTTTTTGTTGTTGCAGTTGCGACGGCGGAGAGCGGCGGCAAGTACGTCCCCCGCGCCATCCTGCTCGACCTCGAGCCCGGCACCATGGACGCCGTGCGCTCCGGCGCCTACGGGCAGCTCTTCCGTCCGGACAACTTCGTCTTCGGCCAGTCCGGCGCCGGCAACAACTGGGCTAAGGGACACTACACGGAGGGCGCCGAGCTCGTCGACGCAGTCCTCGATGTAGTGCGCAAGGAGTGCGAGAACTGCGACTGCCTCCAGGGCTTCCAGCTCACACACTCGCTCGGCGGCGGCACCGGCTCCGGAATGGGCACCCTCCTTATCTCCAAAATCAGGGAAGAATACCCCGACAGAATCATGAACACATACTCAGTCGTCCCCTCGCCCAAAGTATCAGACACCGTCGTCGAGCCCTACAATGCCGTCCTCTCCATTCATCAGCTAGTCGAAAACACAGATGAGACGTACTGCATAGACAACGAGGCCCTCTACGACATTTGCTACAGAACCCTCAAAGTTCCTAACCCAACATACGGCGATCTGAACCATCTCGTCTCGCTCACCATGTCTGGCGTGACCATTTGCCTCAGGTTCCCCGGTCAGCTGAATGCGGATCTCCGCAAGCTGGCGGTGAACATGGTGCCCTTCCCGCGTCTGCACTTCTTCATGCCGGGCTTCGCCCCGCTCACGTCGCGCGGCAGCCAGCAGTACCGTGCCCTCACCGTGCCCGAACTCACTCAGCAGATGTTCGACGCTAAGAACATGATGGCGGCGTGCGACCCGCGTCACGGCCGCTACCTCACCGTCGCCGCCATCTTCCGCGGTCGCATGTCCATGAAGGAGGTCGACGAGCAGATGCTCTCTATTCAAAATAAGAACAGCAGTTTCTTCGTCGAATGGATTCCTAACAACGTGAAGACTGCCGTGTGCGACATCCCGCCCAAGGGTTTGAAGATGTCTTCTACCTTTATCGGCAACACGACCGCCATCCAGGAGCTGTTCAAGAGAATATCGGAGCAGTTCTCTGCTATGTTCAGGCGTAAAGCTTTCTTGCATTGGTACACGGGTGAGGGTATGGACGAGATGGAGTTCAACGAGGCGGAGAGCAACGTCAACGACTTGGTGTCTGAGTACCAGCAGTACCAGGAGGCCACCGCCGAAGACGACACGGAGTTTGACCAGGAAGACATGGAGGAGCTCGCGCAGGACGAGCACCACGATTAGACTGTTCGTCTCCCTTACTGCGACTCTCGTGGTACAAGCAACGTAATTAAGGCG
>NW_023595407.1:69257-86330 GCF_014839805.1 Manduca sexta | reverse complement strand
GATCCTCACCGGTGAGGACAATAAAAGCCCTAACCTAGCTAACCTACCACACTTAGATATATATATTGCATTCCAAATAATTACTTACACTTATGACATTACTTCATTTATAGCAATACAAATATTATTATACTAATTTTTGCCGGTCACGGGCCTGCTCTACTACTGAAAGGATTTAGGTCTTAGTCCACTACAATGTAGATCTTTCATATTTTTTTCCTAACTAAAACATAATTGACAACGAACCGGTACAAAGAAAATTTGGAAAATTCAGAAATGATTGCCTTGTCTTTTTCAAACATGCTATTTTCAATTGGGAATCCATTCCATTGGAAACTAGGTTTTCACCGCTAGGCTTTGACAGCCTTGGTGGCGTAGTTGTTAAGCGAACGGGGTACAAATATGACTAACATGCTGAGGTTCAGACTCAAATCCGGGTCATGCCACAAAAATGTAACTCGATTTTTCCTTCTTAAAATATATTCAGTCGCAGTTCGGGGTCAGAAAGTCGGCGGTGTGATACCCTTGTGCCTCGGAAAGCACGTGAAGCCGTTGGTCCTGCGCCTGATGTCTCCGGTCATGTCGGATCGCCGTCTATGAGAGTGAAGGAACAGAAGTGCACCTGTATTGCGCACACACTTATGCGCTGTAATAACTCCTGCGTACCTGGCTGATCTCCGTGGAGATAGGCCGCTGTGGCCGAAATTCAGCTGGAAGGGATTCATTCATTCATCACTGCAACGTACATAGGTATTAATTTTATACCATATTATTGAACTAGCAACCCTAATAACGCATGTCAAATTGACAGTAAAAATGGCGGGAAACGTCCAGCCATTGTTTGATGATACGCAGACGTAATTACTTAGGAACGTCCCCTAGACAGAAAACGATATGCAGTTCATTGTCTCAGCAATTGTTATTTAAATTACTTTATATGTTATTCAAACTCTATTCTAGTCTACCTATATCCTTTTAAAGGAGGTGAGGTCTTCTTTCAAATGACAGCTTTGATATTGTCTATGGACTTGCGGTATGGGTTAAAACCCTTTGCCTTTCCAATAAATAGGGAAAATAAAAAAAAAACATTGACTATGGTCAATTTTATCAGTAGCCGAAAAAACTAATTTACCTTTATTAAGATCTTTTTTGGAATATCGTTTGCCATAAATCATTCAATGCAAATTGGAACTCAATATCTTCTGTTATGATACAAAATGCCATGCTATTTATACGTTTCACTATTCCATCATAGGTCTGAATGGCTTAAACCCGTAATCCAACAAGCAAAGCTCCCTAGTGCGGGTTAGGGGTGGATTTTATTAGATTAGTATATGTTGCCCCTTTGGCTAGCTAGAGGGAGGTAGGTACTTCGGTGAATTTACGACTTCGATTCTTCGGTCATCATTGTGAATTATAGAAACATTTGAAACTAAATAATTTCAAATATGTATGTTAGCTTCTATTGCGCCTCAAATTTCATTCACTAGATATAAAAAATATATTTTATATTATATTACTTAGAGTAGATTAGCTTCTACTGCGCCTCAAATTTCATTCACTAGATGTAAAAATACACTTTATATTACTTAGAGTCTACTATAAGCTATTTGAGAGAATCCGCCTGGGTAGCTACCAACGCAATATCTATTTCTGCCGCCAAGCAGCAGTGTATATTGTATAGTCACTGTTGTCTTCTGGTTTAAAGAACATTGTAGCCTGTGTAACTACTGGATATAATAAGACTTAGCATCTCATGTGTCAGGATGGCGAGCGCAGTGGAATACCAAACAATACTATTAGAGCAAGAGCCCGTGAACCCCAGACCTTCGTTATTTTATAAAAACTGAAAGTTTGTCAGCGCATGCTCCCAACACAGGTAACAACGATGGGCCATTATGAAGTTTGGGCTACAGTAGCTTTGGCAGGTACACGGTACTAAAGGTGTGTAAAATACCGATCTAGTTTTATCAAATAATAAAGTGAGATTTTATGGTATTACCTTCAGAAAATTATTAAAAATCACGTTATTCATTGACAGACACTTAACATCGTGGCAATCCTTGCCAGACACCCTTAATGTTCATGAAATTATCAATTTTATTTACGTTATTTTGTATTTCAAGGTGTTGGATGGTGTTGCTTTTGTTTATGGGCGGTCGTATCGCTTATCATCAGGCGAACATTAAACTCATCTCGGCATTCAAAGCTACAAAATAATAGTCAAGGATACCAACACTTTTCACAAGTGACAAGATTTTCATAATCGGATGATAACTTTAGGGAAAAAAGGTCCCCAAAAGCTGTCTGTCTTTATGTGATCGTTTTTCTCAAAGTTTATAGAACGGATTTTTGCTATGGAAATAGTTTAAGATCCTAGGAAGGTTTTAGACTACTTTCTATCCTGGGAAAATATATAGCGGGACTTTTATCCCGGGAAACTTCACGCGGGCAAAGCTGCGTGCAAAAGCTGATTTTAGTATAGAATAATAGAAAATTCTTGTAATTCTGGTAAATCTTGATATAAGGACATTAAAATCGTTAAAAAGTTACATTAATAATAATAAAATAATAATATCAGCCCTGTATAATATACTTGCCCACTGCTGAGCACGGGTCTCCTCTACTACTGAGAGGGATTAGGCCTTAGTCCACCACGCTGGCCTAGTGCGGATTGGTAGACTTCACCCACCTTCGAAATTCCTATAGAGAACATCTCAGATGTGCAGGTTTCCTCACGATGTTTTCCTTCACCGTTAAAGCGAACGATAAATTCACACAGAATTCAAAAAGTTACATTAACTTCTCGAAATATAATTCCCAATGTTATGGCATAGGAAAATCATCGCAAATCCGTTGAATTATCTGCCTTCCCTCTGTACGTGTGATTTATGTACGGCATACATCTGTAGGTTTATTTATGGCCAATTTACTGTCATGACAGGCATTTATTGCTAAGGTCAGCAAAACAGTTAGTAGTTCACTGCATAACGATTACGGTATGAAGGCAAAATTATATTTTTTAGTGCAAGTACGGCATAGTGACCCTACAGGACCTGATGGTAAGTGAAATGGGTCCAATAGAATCGATTGATCAGAGATGATTAACCCTCAGCAGTCGAGATAATTATGGCGGCTGTTCGCACCTGCTGATCCCGGAACGCGACACACTTACGTGGGCCTCTATGATTGGTTTAACACCTTGTGTACGGTGGTCGCTATCTGAGCCCTGACCCCTGGGCAGTTGTCACAATTATGCCGGCCTGTTGGAACGGATATACCGGATTCCAGAACGCGACTTACGTGGGCCTATGGCGGGTTTTAACACCTTGTGCCGTGGTCGCTGTCCGGCGGATATAAAATATATCCTACCACCAGCATATCTATTAACTCAAGTAATCGTGACAGACACAAATTTAACTATAGTAAGCGTGAGTTAACAAATTTTAAGCAAAGGAAAATGGATTGTTTCGCAAACTTTTTTGATCAAAGAACATCCGAAGTTAGACTAAAATGCTTAGAAAAAAGATATGTTTTTAATAACACTTGATAGTTAAAACTTTGTGAAAAATATAATACGTACTAGTTGACCCGACAGACGTCGTCCCCTCTTAACTATGAATTTGCAGCGCGCATTCTGTCAATCGCTGACAGTTATTTCAAACAATTGACAGTTATATAAAATTAATATTTTCGTAAAGGTTTTTTAAATTTTCTATTTTTCCGCGCATTTTTTGGAATTTTTCTTTCATACGAACCTCCTCCTGACAATAACAAACGCAAAAAATTAGTGAAATCGATCCAGCCGTTCACGCGTGATGGCGTGACCAAGGAAATAGGGATTCATTTTTATATATATATAGATTGAGAGAAACATAATTAATATTAAAGACTAGCTTTTTCCGGTTGCTCCGTGAGCGTAAAAATTTCTTGCCGGAATAAAAGTAGCCTTTCAAAACACAGCATTCAGGAATAATGATCGTGGTACTGATGTAAACAAAAATTTGATTAGTGCAAAACAACTCTAAAACAATAAACATTGAATAAAATATTGCATGGCACCTATCGGCGCCCTTCATGGTAAGGCATAAGATTTTACGTTTATCCAGTGATTTCAATGGACTCCATGTGGCTGATAATGCAGCATTTGCTGGAAAAAAGCAGTAGTACCAACTCAAGCGGTAGGTAACGCCTTGGCTTTGCTTCTGCATTGCTTTACTGCCATGCTAAGCTCAAAAGCGATATCTCAAAAAAAAAACAAAATCTTGATTTTTATGTCGTCAGATAGCTTAAAGAAATACCCATCCAATGAACTTACCTAAATAACGGCATCTTGTTTAGAACTTGTTAAAAAAAACCTTAAAAGAGTTCCTCTATCTCAGTTTTACATACAAAACTATTAAACTCTATTTACAAAACTTCGATTATCTCGAAATAAGGTTTCCCTGACATACCGCTTTTGCGCTTAGCACGGCAATATAGGCAGATGCTGCTCCTACCCCTACTAGTTACTAAAAAAGACGGATTGTCGCATTCAAGAAATTTGAAAGTACAACTAACTTTCAACTCGATTTGAACCTACACTACGAACCGACATACCTCCTGAACTATTTCTGAAACGCCAAATTCATCAACCGGGACTCGATCCCGCACCGCTAATCGCTACTAGTGGTGAAATCGGCAAGCTTTCTACTGGACAGGGCAATGTGCTATGGTAGATGGGTGGATTGATGGTAAAATTACAGCCATTAATTCATGGTTTCGTTGTCGGCTATGCGCCGGTACTTGCTACGCGGTGAATCACGCGCGGTGTTGCCAGTTATTGGGATGGTTTACCCGTTTGTCCTTTTGGGGTAATGAGGTTTGTCGAAGTTTGATGAGTTACATTGCAATACATTTAAATTCTTGGTGATTTAATCAAATATTTAATGATGCTCTTATAATGTACTTAGAGAATAATACTTTCTTAACTTAGTTTAAAAGTATTCGAAATAATTAATCTAACAGATATCAATTTTCAAATAAAAAATTACAATTCAAACATAAATATTTTAAAGCTCATAACATGGATCGCATTCTTTTTTACATACTTTTTAATATAACGTCCGTAAATATGCTTATGTAACTGTTTTAAAGATATTTATATACGTCCACAAACCTTATGACACAATATATTATGAAAAATAGTACATGTTTATTCTAAATACATATTTCGGTATACAATACTTAAATCAATAAATATTTTACATCGACATAAAACGTTCATAAAGATTTACAATATTAAATCTCGTAAAAATGTGGTAAAATCCATTCCATTGGCAACACTCACACACCCCGAGCCGGCCGGCGTTCTCCACTCACCGACTTATTTCACTTCATTGCAACCGAGCAGCCCGTTTGTGTGTCGGCTGCGACGGGAACAAGTGACCCAACAAAATTTATTTTAGTAAATAAGAATAATTAAAAACATACAATGAGGGAAATAGTGCACCTGCAAGCTGGCCAGTGCGGTAACCAGATCGGCGCTAAAGTGAGTGAATTTATATTTTTTAATTTAAATTAGGAACGCTCGGCAGTTACGATTGAATTTCGTGGCTGAATAATTTTGTTTTCTCAGTCATTTTTTTTAAATGAGAATTTTTATGTATTTAGGTTATCGTCCTTTTTTTCTGTAAACTTAATTACCAAGTATTGTTATATATTTCCTCATTACTTTTGTGTGTAATAAAGTTTGTTAAAGCACTACAAAATGACTAAATCTTTACTATTTGACATAAGTGTAAATTAATAACAATTTCTAACTGTGATGTGAGTATAAAAAATATTTTTATACCCGCCATTATGTTATTCTGCCAACCAAAAACAAAATGGTCAATTAAACTCGGTTTACATTTCTCACGGTATTGTTTTGTTATTTCTGGCGTATCAACTGCCTTTGTTGGTTTAACGATTTACCTCAGAATATGTAAGTATGCGATATAATTAGCTTTTTTTTTAGGCATTGTACGCATAGCAGTTACTTCTTTTGTATGCGGATTTTTTAAAAAAATATTTTTATATTGTTAGTTATATTTAATATTGTTTGACAATTAAGACAATGTACCCTTGCCTTCCAAATTGTAAAATATTCAAAGTAATTACTGCAAGGTTCAAGTAACAATCCAAGGAAATAACATTTATCATTACCGCTATCATAATAAGTAACGTTTTACATTAACAATAATCAACAGCTAAGTTTAAATCCAAGTAAATGACATGACATTGAAATACAAAACCATTTTTATGTACATGAGATTTTATTATAATGAAATAACTGAAACATACATATAAATATCTAGGTACTTAAAGGGTCTAATTTCGAGAATCGAAATACAAAATTACTCGCTCTGGGAATCGAACTCGGGTATTTTAAGTTTCATAGAAGTAATAGCGAAAGAAGTGCCAAATCCTAAGGCCTATTAAATAGCGGAATCTTGCCCCCTTACTCCACTCCTTTAGTGAGTCGTAGGAAATCTTGTTATACTGCAAATTTATAAAAAATTGTGAACCGTTTGGGGAAAAAGAAACCTAAGGCTCGGAAAACTGACAACTTTTCAAACTAAACAATATAGAGTTGCACTGCTGATAAATATATAAATACTTTTTAGTGACATTTCTAAATCTAACTACATTCATAAGCTAGGAAGTAGGCAGATAACACCGCCTATTAACATTTAGTCGGCGAGCATAAAACTAATTTTGATGATTCAAATTTATCATAAGGAAGTGACAATGATAAAATGCCCCGATTAACCTTTATTGATAACGTATCTGATACTGCTTGGTTAAATAGCAGTGTAGGATTGAAGTCGAAGAGGTCTCAGTTCGATTCCCGAATAACAAACTAATATTCTAACACGAATTGATGGACCACTGGTACAGTTTACTTGGTAATAGTAGCGTAGAATTAAAGACTAAAAAGGGATCCCAGTTCGATTCCCGAATCGTCTAACACTTCTATTCTAACATTGGGCCAAAGTCTTTCTATAACATATTTTAAAAATGTATTGACGTCATGCATAGATGTTATACTATATAGTCTTCATTACCATTCCCTCACGTTCTAAAGGTATTCCACGCCACTGAACTAGTTACCAGCCCCACCACGTCCAAATTTTTGATGACAAAATAGTTTTGATGTTATTACTACGTGCGGTAGAATATTTCGCTTTGAATTTCTATCGACTATTGTTACTAAATTGGAATGGAATTTTAAGTAATGCGAAGTAATACAAGGGAAACGTTACTGTTACTTATTATTTTTATAACAAATTAGTTTTTGTTTTCCAACTGCGCTCCGAGAAGACTTTATCAAGGGATAAAATATATATTTACGACATGGAAATAATGTAGTCTTTATTGGTCATTTTTAAACAATGTTCAATTACCCTTATTCTAAGCTAATAAAATACATCTTATTCATAAAATATCAAATGTTGGAAGTTCTCAAACAAATTTGTCCAATCAAAGATATTATTAGATCAATTAGAATTGAACCTTGTTTTTAACTAAATAAGATGTTAGTAAATGAAACAGTGCGAGTCTTAAAATATGTCTAAATAAGTTACATTTATTCCATACGCTAGGCTATTTAACGAACAGCACGACACGCCAATACTTTATATATAGCCTCATTAAAAGTCTGCGCTCGATTTCTTCGACGTTGACGTCACCGCCATCTTGTCCAAAATTCACTCTCACGAAACGGGAATAGATGAAACCTTTTTTATCTGCCGGAATTATTCAGCCGGCTGCTTTTATTGTGATACCTAAGTGTAACGGTGTTTGCCACGCTTTTACACATTTTATTGGAGCAAAGCAAATAGATGCTTTCTAACGTGGCCGTCGGTTGGCGCACGGTTCTGCCGTTCTGATGCTCTTTGACAGCTGTCAAAACTGTCAATATTTTTTTGTTTCGGAATTAGGTTATTTCATATCTGTGGTTATTGGAATTCCAATTTTGAAATGATCGCTAGAATTTAGATTATCTAACCCGGTTATGTGCGCAAAGGTTAAATCTACAATTTATACTGTATTTATAAATACACCTGTGTTCATTTTTCGCACTAGCCACAACTCTGGAAGAATTTCATAAGCAGCTTAGCTTATTTGCAGTCTATTGAAAAACAATAAAAAAAACATTAATTATTCGCAAATTAAAGTCAATTTAAAACTTCTCTTTTAATCATTTTCGCCCATCACTGCTGTATATTACAAGTATTAAAAACAAAATTCATTTCGCATAACTCCCAAAGACCGCGTATCTAATACCTGTAGTGAATTTGAAGCCACGATATCTGAACGCAAAGTTCGTTGACTTCCATAAAACTAATTAAACCATTAATTGCAAGCCGTACGTAAATAGTTTTCCCAGAAATGAATGGACCGTCGTGGATGTTATCTGTGATCAGAGATCTTGTTACCAAGCGAATCTTCTATGTTGCTGATTGAACTGACTGCCTGGCGTAGTTGTACTGCACGCTACGGCAGCACTCTTAGATCCAAGGGGTTCGAATCCGGGGCTGAGCAAAGTGATATTTGGGTTTTTTCGCTCAATATCAGCCGAGGGTTCGAATTTGTGCCCGATGGTGATAGGCTCGCCCCCTATAACATCGTGGAACGAAACACTATTAGCGGAAGTGGGTGCCTTGGTTGCGCCTCTGCGTAACAAATTTTTAATCCCAAAAAAGTTGGTAGAGGTGCAATCAGAGCACCTAGTTTTCGCCACGTGACGCATACGATTTGATGGGGCCGAACTTATCACCATATCACAATACAATCTGAGATGATATTAAGCAGACAAAAATAATATCACTTTTACCGACGCAGGATTCTAATGTGACACCTCAGAGCGGTGTCGTACTGGTAATGCAACTATTTCAACGAGGCATTCTGAATTTAAATAATTTAAGTATATTTTTAATTTTCCATTGTCCGCTAAGGTGGTTGACGGAAATTATTTAAACTGTAGACTCCAATACTTTTTAATATGGCGTTCTAACCTTTGAACACTGCAATATCAGATGTAAATGTAACAAATTGATCCTTTTCTATGTATGGTTACCTCCATTCTTTATACATACAATCTTTCTCGAACTTGGCCAAATACTCCGGAAATAATCCCAGCTGTCGAATATATTCGACAAACTTTAGACTGAGTCGCATAATTGATAAGTCACTTATTTTGTATAAATTTGTACATAGTATGAATAGAATATATTTTTTGTCTAGCTATCTGACCTTTGTAACAAAAACTGTCTTGAAGATAAATGACTTTCACTGGGTGCATATAATCAAATTATTGGTTGTTAAAATAACTTATCGCTCGAGATTTATTGTACAATGACTAATTTGGACAATGCAGTCCGTAAATTCAAAGTTTCTTAGCGTTACAGCAAAATATATGAATATTGTTTTGTGTATAATAGCGGCTACTAAAAAAATAGATAAAAAATTAAGGTTAATAGAGGCTATGAATATTATGATCCTATTGTGGTGTCTTCAGATTAGCAAAAAACTGTTCGGAAGTTCGAAAGTAGTCTCGTCGAACAATGCTGTCGTTTTTGACACGAACTGTAATGTATATAATTGCCTCTCACCGGGGTCCGCTGATGATAATTCATATTGTCATTACATCTATTATTGCGGAAAAATGGCCGACCGACCGCTACGCGCCGTTATTTTATCACAAGATCAACTTTCAAATATGAATTCCGTACGCGAGCGCTGTCTATAATGAACGGGCGGATCAAATGATTTTTTAATTTTGAATCTGGAACACTTTTT
This sequence comes from Manduca sexta, assembly GCF_014839805.1. Classification (NCBI taxonomy): domain Eukaryota; kingdom Metazoa; phylum Arthropoda; class Insecta; order Lepidoptera; family Sphingidae; genus Manduca; species Manduca sexta. Next base: position 76,505 of record NW_023595407.1, on the reverse strand, counting down.
CAAATTTGGAACACTGTTTGAATGTTAAACTTTTTGAATAAAATTAAAGACTTAAAAATTGCGATACCTAGTTTTGAACACCAAATACTCAAGCGAATTTGGCCCACTTTGAGTTAAGAACACTTCGAACTTGAACTGTTAGTAACGATCTTTTTTTATTACTATTTGAAACTGAAGATATACTTGATAACAAGGCAGATGTTTTACGTTTTTAATCATAAACAGGCGTGAAACAAAGGTCATTGTTTTATGAATCCATATCGATTGTTCTGACGCGCGTTATTGTCTCTATCGATGTACAATGATTTTTAATATAAATATAATGGACGAGGGTCATTCGTATTGTTTTAAAATGTTCCGTGTTTGGAATGTACGCATTTTATAAATAATCATGACTGAACTAACAAATGGATGTTTTCTAACCGAAAACTTTAACAACCGTTTATAACCTATAGAACTCATACTTTTTATCAATGAATTATCTTTAAATTCCCCCATCTTTATACGTTTGTGACTAAGCGTTATGTGGTTAAGATAGTTACAGTATAGTGACTACTAATTATTACCGCTTGATTACACCGAGATGACAGATTTTCCTGTTGTTTTATTTTTATTGATCCACAAATAGTTACAAAAAATAAATCTTCATAAGATTAAACACAAAATAACTACTGAATGCAACCTTATATATGTAAAAGAAACATGCTTAAATTAATGACATTTTAAAATAAATTAATAATCATGAATTGGGATATAGTTATAAGTGGGATAGGGATATAGGTAATGTTATGTATTGTTATGACTACTGATGGCTACTGATTAAATATAATTTCAACCGACTGGATAGACTTCGGGACTGTCATGCCGCCAGAATGATATCCTTGGGCCGCATTGAATAATAAGGACATAGTAATTTTTGCTGTAGACCAACCAGTACAGTGGTCTAATTCCCACATTTATAAAGTCAAGAATAAGGTTCTAAAGTTGTCATGATCCTTCTTGAAATTAATACTAAGATACCTCCGTTGGAATTATGAAAGATCTTTCCTGGATTGTTAGTCCCTTTACAGATTAAATAATTCTGCATTTTCAGAATCTGGAATTTTGTTATCGCGTGATATGCTCGCCCTCTATAGTATTATAGGACGGAAAACACATAACGAAAAGTAAATACCCTGGTAGATGTCGCATCTACACCCTTGGGGATATAAGCGTGATGTGTCTTTATTTCATATTCTAATACAACACTTTATCTATCTACGGTAATCGAATCCAAATCCATTCAGTAATTCATGTATCACAATCTTTCTCATTTACAATTATAGAAAACTGTGGTGTTTATTTAATAAAAAGTTTTGTAATTATTATGTTATAGCCCTTTTGGAGGTTTTTTTCTTAAAAAAAAAAGATATTGTTTGTTAAAATTATACGGAGTTCTCGATAAAATAGAATTAAAAATATTACAAAAACTATACATAAACTGACATCCGTTATCAATATGCCATAACATGTCTGTTGTAAATCATTATTTGATAACAATGAGCCTTGTTACTAAGAAATTAATGTCTTTCATTTGAAAGTTCCGTTTAGTCGGAGGGGAATGAATCTTACGTGGGTGGTAATGATGCTTGGCTGTACACTTAATTTACAGCATTTAAGCCCTTTGTCTGATAAAATTGATGATGTAAGTTAAGAGTATAGTACGCAAACTATAACCAATAGGAACGCTGTAAAAATTTCACATAGAAGGTAATTATTTCTTAACTAACAAACACTGCTGTTAAAATTTGGCATAGAAGGTCATTATTTTTTAATCTTTACTATAGCTATAATAGATTAGAAAATTGTCATCATAAACTTTTTAATGAAACAAAAGTGCTATACAGTTATCCAATCTGAATAATGTCATTTATGCCGCAAAAGATTAACCAAATCAAACACAATGACATTCAGACATGCGGAGAAAAAACTCCGACGTCTCTTGAGATGTTTCCTGTCATTAAGCTATCTAAATGATGAATACTAAGGAACTTCCTTTACAGCCACCAGATATCAAAGCCAGAGCCAATCAATACAGTTCCAAATTAGAAAATAACGTTTCTCAATGACAGGTTTAAAAAATACGTTTCTTTTTAAATCTGCTTAAAATATTTCTAATTAGGTCTTCCTTTTTTGAAAAAACACTTTCTACACCGTTCGGAATAACATCCTGGCAATTATTATAACTGTACAAAAAAATATTGTCGTTTAGACACGTGCCATTAATAAAAAAGCGTTTCCCGCGTCATTAATACAATCTGTAGCTAATTCCGGTCACATTAGATGCTTCCTGCCTAATAATACATGAGACCATTAATGGAGAAATGTAATCCATTATTTATTTCTGATATAATACAAATGTTATGAATCATAGATAGTGCTCTAGCAATAAATTTTGTTATACTTTTAATGATAATTTTCTCCGTGATATGGGCTAATGAAAAGCTTGTATGAATTTATAATTAATAAAATAGTATGAAATAAAAGAAACTCTATTTGAAATAAAAATAATTTCATTATTTATTAACCCTGTTGATATTCACAACATGTCAGATAATCCAAAAAAGGGAAATGCAAACCATTGTCTCTGATCTATAAATCATCCGATTCTAAATTCAAAAATCGCCTCGCGCGTGAATCACGCGACGCTGGGAAGTGGACGCGCGTGCGCCGCATACGTCATATGATTGCAATATGGCGGCGACTCCATGCCGGCCATTGTACCACTGACGAATATCCGGCCGGCTTCTGTCTATGGACGTTTGACCACTTCATTTGTGAGTAATTGAGGTTTTATAATCCATTTATGTAAAACGGACGCCATTGTATGGCGTGTGCCTAAGTGTTTCGATGAACATGTGTTCTAACTGTTATGGTGTTATCGCCTTATTGCTTGCTTTCTTGCATAATATAACCTTAATAATCTAACATGGCTGCTTTGCCTGTATGCCGTGCCTAACTTGGCGATTTTTTATATTCACAATGGCGCTGGATCGTGTTTCAAAGGGGCTATAAAGATTTTATCTGTTAAAAGTGGATCTGAAGCAGTCGTATCATCTGCAACGGTTAATGTCATAAAATCGACACGTTGTTCATTACGCTTTTAATGCACTTATTTAAATTTAATGTTTTAACATCTACCTAAAATTTCTTTACATTCTGTGCTCATTGCCTCAGTCTACAGCTCATTTTGGTCTGTGCCCAAAATTGTGTTACCTAACCCAAGGACCAGTTAGTCCTCATTTGTTGAATAGATTACAGCCCGTCACTGGTCAAGTCTGTGTTTGGATTCGGTCACATAATTAAAACACATAGTTATCGATTGGTTTTGGTCTGCAAATAAACTTTACTTACATTTTCCAAATCTTTGGTTTTCCGGTTAACTTTTTTATACGGGCATTGATGGTAGGCTGAATGGTATCCAGACTCCGTTGACTGATGTGAGATAATTAAGCCAGTTGACACAATCATACTGTTTTAAAAATTATCTTTAGGGTCTTTGAAAATTTACGGCTTCCATGACGTATTCGAAATCGGTTTTTAATGGAAAAAATATGGTTCTCACACAAGGTACAAGTCTTGTATCTAGGTTTTCAGACTGGACCTCCTGAAAACCTAGATACAAGACTTGTACCTTGTGTGACTTATGATATGGAAAGTGTTAAGTTTGTTCATGCCATAAGCAAAGCGAGAGATGACACTAAATACGTCAATCAGACGTTAACTTGTCTCAACATGTCTCGCAATAAATTCCTATTTATCTCGCTTATTTAGACTTTTGTCTTATCGTACGTTAACAGTGAATATTTTTAATCTTCTAATTATTCGAATTTATTTGCTCATACAACAATGTGTGTTAAATGTTAATACAATTATCAGATTTTTATTTTCTATTTCTTCATTCGGTAGCAAACACTATACATAAATCATGGTTAACTATGAAAATCACTTCATGTAGTTTATAATTCAAAGTTCTATGTGATAGTTGCTGAATTTCAAGATCATACGAGCCCATCAAACTCGTTCTATCATTCTTCGTGCATCTTCCATTTATGAAAAGATGTCTCTACTCTTCTGCCCTCTCTTATGCAGGGTTTATAGTCGTGTCCATATCTTTCTTGTGTTAAATCAAATTTTACCTACGTTTTGGAATCTGTTAGCTTTAGTTACAGGTTGTATTATCACAGCTCTTTCTCGAATAAAATGTTGTCTACAAATATCTGGTGACCTAATGTCTCCGCTCCCCTACCTAATACATTTATATAATTTTCCTTTAGAGCTGGTAGCGTATGAATTTTATCAGCTGGCCTGTACTATGAATTCAATTATAAAATTGACATTTCGGTATCCTAAAATGGCAGTGCAGTCCGGACCTCATGACCTACAATATAATCCAAATATACCGGATCCCGACTGGGAGAAATTGTGTCCCTCGTCGGTCGACATGTCTCAATAAGATAATAGTAATGCATTAACCCATTATCAACCTACTTCCGAAGCAACAAGGATGCTTCGAAACATCGCATTTCCATAAATTAATGGTATCCTTGAAATAGCGCGCCAGTTCGCTCAGTCGTACATTTACCTCGAACGCCGAGAGACGTGTAATTACATATGTAAGTATTTTATATTATTCACATTTTCCGTTGCTTTACTAACCTAAACGCACTCGGAGCAAGTCATGAATTTTGTAAACGTTTTTTTTTTGTAACGGCCTCTATACGCTATGGCATGTTTGACATATGAAACCTTTAGCGTGCGTTTAAATTTGGAACTACACATTATGTATGACATTCAAAATTCGAACCTATTAGCTGTCAATATTGAAGTCATCAACGGTCAAATTCATCAGAAAAATTAAGGTTTTGTAAATTTTTAATACCAGTGTAAAACAATGACGTTATTTGTTTTCTATAGATGTTTTTCAACTGTTTAACCTTATGGCTTGCCTGTATATCTTACAAAGTCATCCTGAAAAATGAATGCAAACATGTTCAAACTTTGCTAATTTGGTCTGCATGTGCCTTTGACTGTTTTGACGTACAGCGCCTCTCGCGGACGGTAGGGCAACACGCCTTCATACATATTTATCTCAAACGTGAGTAATCGTTCAAAACAAACACTAGTTGGATACATTCCCGCGAATTGCCAATCAAGCCGATAAGACTTCGGTCGAACAGTTTTACTGCGAAAGGAAATGAAAGTGACGCCATTTTATAACTTCCAGGCAGAATAGAACAAAATAGAAATGGGGGACAGATGGGAATCTAGAAGAGGGACCAGGGGCCTTAAACAACATCCCTTCCTATAATCGTTTATACAAATAACAAACTAATATATGGAAAAGATATATCCGAGCGCTAATTCTATCATTAGTATGTCGTTTCCATACATTTCTTTGGTTTCCATTACCGCTAACAATTGTAGAAAGACGTCTTGTCTAAGCTGTGGTCCTAAATGATGCTAGGCCATAGGCGGAACAAAAAAGTTTTTGGGCGTCGTTCGGATCGTAAAAAGGTGCTCCAAGTCACCGCGCCTGGCCTCAGGCGGTTGCCCGGTTCGTCTTCTGCCTAAGGCTGCCTCTGTGTACAAGGTCTTTGGACTTTTCAATTCCTCTCGTTCAGTAGATCCTAATGTCTTGGGTGAGGGAGGTGGCTCCATGCAGTAATAAGTTTTTGAGTGACTTTTTAGTGCAAAGCAAGTAACATGCTTGTCATTTGTGATAAAAAAAATGTCATATATAAATATTTAACTATAACACTAGCCATGAAAAGTAACATTAAACAATCTAGACTAACATGATGAGATTTAAATACAACAGAAATTAGATCTTATTAGTCTGTAATAAGAGCTTCTTTGTCATGTTAGCAAATATGTCTTTTTATAACTACGTGACCGCAAATGTATTTGACATTCGATAGTCCATGATTCATGTGTTTTATAAATGCGTACAAAATGCAAAGTATTTAGTTACTAGTGTGCTAATAACAGATATTACTGACAATATGTTTAGAGAAAAGTCCTTGGAGAAGTCCATACAATAATCTATTTGGTTAATAAAGCCAAAAGCCACCATAATTATAAAATTTGTGATGAAAACGATAAAGTGGCATAATGCTGAAAATTACTTTATAATACCTCTATGTTGATTTATAACTTGTTTTTATGGTTTTATAAATAATATTTTTGTTATTCGAATTTCAAAAAATATACACTAAATGCCTATTAAGGTGGTAGCTCAAGGTCCATTTTCATACATTTTGTTTCGGCTTTAATCTGGGTAACTAAACAAGTATTGGCAAGTAAAAAATTTAAATTCACGTCTAGTTAGTGATTAGTTCTCGCAGTTGAAGAAAAATGTAAAAATAATTAATAATCATGGATATTTCGGCCTTTAAAATTTAATATGACGAAATTTTAAAGGCAGAAATATCCATGATTATTAATATTTTACATTTTCTTTCAACTGCGAAACTCACAACTTAGCTGAATAACACTGCCAACTGCAGGCTGTAATGAACCTTAACCTACAAAATAAACAACTTTACAAGATGGCGACGACGTTTTTCATTCTCGAAATTTGTATTGACGATTTTGTTTATTACTCGACATTAGGAAGAAAAATAAATAAAGCCATTATATAAAGGAAGATGAATAATATATTAAATAACACTTGTATTAGGTTAGAACTAAAAAATACATTAACTGTTGGATATAATAATTAAAATTAGCAACAATAACTGCGTCGTTTAAATCTATATATATAAAAATGAATTGCTGTTCGTTAGTCTCGCTAAAACTCGAGAACGGCTGAACGGATTTATCTTATCTTGGTCTTGAATTATTCGTGGAGGTCTAGGGAAGATTTAAAAGGTGAGAAAAATTCGAATAATTGCCGGGAAAATCCTCAAAACAACATTTTTTCTATTTCCCATACAAACGTTTTCTAAATAAAATGGAGAGTCAATTTGTAATTTATTACCGCTGTATAAAGTTCAAATTCGCGTGCGCGTTGGAGGATCTAATATCGCGTTCTGAAACTCAACAAAAGTGAAAGTGAATCGCGAACGCGACAAAATGCATAGTCTCAAAATACATAGTACATAAATAGTGGTCGGCTTCGAGAAACTCAATTTTAGCTAACTTCAGTTGTTAATATAATATATAACTCAAAGGTGACTGACAGTGATATATCAAGGAACAGCCCAA
>NW_023595407.1:28902-68757 GCF_014839805.1 Manduca sexta | reverse complement strand
CACAGCTGCTTGGTGGCAGATCAGACACCCAGGCGGACTCTCACATATGAGAGATCTACCTTCAGGAAACATAGTAGGTACTTATGCGGTCTGCACAGAAATACGGAAAAATATATCAGCTAGCCTTAACTGACTTAGCTTAAATTTCGTTCTGCAAACTGCATATTTCTCAAAGAAAGTCGAGTGCTTTGACTCGTCTCAGAATTTCATTGCACACGATAAATTTCATTACTATCAATATTATCAGTATGTCGTATCTTTTGAAATTTTAAAAAATATCATGAGAACATTATCTGTCAATGCAAAGAGGTTTTACATCTTAAACTCTTAATCAAATAAGATAAAACCCTTTTAAAGCGGCGACCAACAGTTAAGTAATCCGGTAAACTCAACAAACTTACATAGCCTCCAATTACTGAATCATTAAACATTGGTCACAAATTACATGAAATATTAGGTACTTACGCAATTTAAAACTTATCTACTCACAATAAAATTTATAGTCGGTCTGCACGTTGTCTGCCGAAGTAAAGATTTAATTAAGTATATACAAAATGTCCAGTAAATAATTGATTATACGTAAGTGGCCGATTCACCTCATTACCTAAAACTAATTTTGTTACTAATATGGTTCTACCATATTCGTATTTTCCCGCCATAAAGATGATGTTCCATTAGTCTCATATTTTCATACGTCCCGTATAATATATACCATATCCAACTTAATACATAAGAACTCATTGCAAATTATAGCAACACAATCAATGATTCCCCTTTACATATTAGACGAACTTAACTACATTCTTCATAGTTTCGAATGTAAATTGAAGGCAACTATAGATTGCATTAACGTGTGAAAGAAATGGCCATTGTATCCAAATTTGACTGCGCCGGCGGTGTAGATGTATCACTAGGATTACCGCCCTGACGTCTTGGATTCAATCCTTGCGTCAGGCAAAAATACTTAAGTATAATAAGTTTTCTGCACAATATCAGTGAGATTAAATTTAGTACCTAATATAATTTATAACGATCCGTAATAGGTTGAACTGAATAATGATTTCTTATGTTTACGAAGAAACAATGAAACCAACAAAACAAATATTAGATATTAAAATAAAACTATTTTTGGATTTTATCGCGATTATTTATATTATTATGATTTTCTCTCGACATTTCGGATTTTTTGTTGCCTTCGTGATAACAAAGAACTAAATACTATAATAGCCCGAAACGAATGCCAATTAGTTTCGCCTCTATCGACGCTTTTTAGTATAAAAGATGTGAATCTGTGTGCTTAATCCACTAACAAAATTCAAACTCCTGCACAAAAATAGACAAGCAAAATGCGTACGGCTTATTCATTGCTATTAGATTTCGGCAGGCGTTTGAATGATAAATTAGGTAAGCGCTAACATATTTAACTATCTTGATACCAACGAATAAGATAAGCTATTATCGGTCATAATGGAGCAATGTACTAAATATTAGCACATGACTTTACTTAATCTTAACATAACACTGGTGGTATATTTTATATCCGTTCAGATAGGGACCACCGTACACAAGGTGTTAAAACCCGCCATAGTGGCCCACGTAAGTGTGTCGTGTTCCAGGATCAGCCTGTAATCCGGTTCCAACAGGCCGGCATAATTGTGTCGACTGTCGAGGTACTATCTCTCATATGTCGACTTTTGATTAGACCCCACTCCACTTACCATCAGATGCAGTGGCGTCATTTGTCGTGCTGTAGGTATTTAAAAAAAATTCATGTAAATATTTTCAGCCCAAAATCGGATTGGTTAACTGTAAATATCAGATTACTCTTAATTACTTATTATCCTTCGAGATTCGAACTCGCAATCGGCGAAGAAACCAATATCTCTCCTATTCGGCATAATAATTAAACCACATATTCGGTACTTAGTAAAAAGATAATTTCCATTAAATGCACTTTCATACATGAGTAAAATCAGCCACAGAAGTAGCTGAATAAATTAAAATTTTCAAAATGGAATTAAACTTTTGTGTCTATATTAACAATTGATTTTTATAAACAAAATAAACTTATGTTTTACTTTATTTTAGATTTTAAAAAATCGAGTGAAAGTACATTTGGACACATTTTGAAGTTTTTAGTCCAGCTACTTTCGCAGACTGTACATCATTACGGCTTTAATACATTCGTATGTGAAATTTCAAATATTTTTTTTATAAATCGCACGCCATCTTGAATTTTAAACTCAATTAAGACGTAAATCATGGAAGTAACTTTTATGACCTCGCGCGGATCTATCATAAAGATGGACCAATCAGAACAAAGTATTTTTGACATACTTATAAATAAGTTATTTTTATTTGTTCTTTTACGGAATCCGATTGAGCATTGAGATTGAGATCGTTTATTGAAAACGGCTGTTAGCTGAAGACTTTTTAGATCGCCATTCTAACCAACAAATTGTTGAATTCGGGGACCTTTTTTAACTCCGCCAGCTAAGACCGCCACAGAACTACACCCTACTTTTTGAACCTGCCGCAAATTCTTTTAGAATAGATACTCTAAGCGGCGATAGCCTAGTTGGGTGTGAAATGGACTGCTGACACGAATGTCTGCAGGGTCAATTTCCAAAGGCTTTTCTAAAAATTATGTGTGTACTAGCTTTTGTTACTTTCTTTACCCGCGTTAAGGAGTTTTTCGGGATAAAAATCCTGCTATGTATTTTCCTGGGATAGAAAGTAGCGTATAACCTTCCCAGGGTCTGAAACTATCTCCATACCAATTTTCATAAAAATTCGTTCAGTAGATTTGAGAAAACCGACAACATACAAACAGACAGAAAAGAGAACTTTGATTTATAATATGTTCAGATGCTTTGTGAATAACTGCTTGATTTAACAGTGAAGGAAAACAATGTGAGGAAACCTGTATACCTAAGAAGTTCTCTATAGGAATTTTGAGGGTGTGTGAAGTCTACCAATTCGCACCAGTCCAGCTTGGTGGACTAAGGCCTAAACCTTCACCGTATTAGGGGGTCTATGCTCAGCAATGGTACAGTATGATACAGGGTTGATATTATTATAGATATTAGATTCTTTATCTAAAAAGATAAGAAAATACAATTCACAGATTACATTGTTTTGCTTTTATACGCTAAGAAATACTCTCATCATTCAGTGATCGAGATGTTTTCTACAAAACTGGTACTGTTTAGGTAAGTGTTCATTCCTTAATAGTTTTAAAATAAGCTTACAATTTACCCCTGGTGTAGTTGTATTGCGAACGTATAAACGCTCTCAAGCCCCCGCGCACCGAAAGACGCTCTCGGCATCAACGGCAGCATGAGACTACTGCCGTCCATCCCGGAGGTCAACTGAGGTGTGCAAAGAAGCACAAAACGACGACCCGCCTATTACGACAGGCAGAGAATACCGTTGTGGAATTCTCCAAAGCCCCCATTCCACAGGGCGGATGCCCGGTGAGTATCTGTGCCAACCGAAAGGTTGCCGCGCCGTAGCGTCTGTCCAGCCAAGACAGGCCACACTACCGCGACGATACGGAGTCCCGCTATCGGGGCCTCCAGCCTGAGACATCACCCCTCCACGACAGCTCGCCGTATGGAGGCACTCATTGCCTCCACCTCCTTCGGGGCTGGACGCTGCCCGCAACTGATATCTTCTTCCCGCCAATGAAAGGCATCAAACGGAGATTTGGCGTTTAAATCCTAGGACAGTAATCCGGCCATATTTTCTTTCTACCTGCCCCTATACTATATGATGTTGACGCAATACTTTTTTCCCTCTATAGGAGAGAGACTTTCCCACACACCCACCACTACAATACCTGTACGCCAGGATCAGCAGCGGTGATCCCTGTTCTAGATAATGCTAGTACTGATCATGTAGTTGATAACTGACTTTTTGGTCAGTATCAGACCGGCATACAATTTCTTGACATGACGATAGATTCGGTCCTATCACGTCATGGAAACACATTGCGATTAGTTGCCTTAGTTACACCTCCACTTAACCTTTCTGAGATAAAAACTTCATGCGTTTTGTTGTCACAAGGCGGGTGGAACCACGATCAAAAGCCAGTTCCATGATATCCATAAATATAATTTTATCTGTTGTTTAGCACTATCGGGGAAAAAGATTATCACAAGTGGACCCGAATATATAAGATCCTTGTATATTGACAACTTAAATCGCCCATTCATGGATGGTCGTTATCTTGATCTGTAAATACAACTGATACATTTATTTATTTATTTAGGACAGCCAGTTGTTGTTACAATGTTGCTTACACTAAATAAAAGAGAAACAATATTATAAAATATAAGAGTAACACCTTCTTAAGGCAGTCACACCATGCACTATTTGTGATAAAAAAAGAACAATTTGCAAAATGATACACATACACTTTAATCGCAATTAAAACAAAAGACACACACAAGCAATACTAAGTATTTAAAGAGTTGAGATTCAAAACAAATGTATAAATTCTAAATCTAAAACTAAAATTAAATATTTTCACAAACTTAACTTGAAATGAACTGTGTAAAAAAAGGGAAAGAATACAATTTTAAGAATATAAAATAAAACAAAAACAAAATATGGTTAATATGGAGCATTATTAAGACTGATTCCGATATGATACGTTAAAATGTTATATTATCTAACTACAAAATCTGATACGCTATCAGTATTTTGGGTCCAAATTTCATGATCGTAACTTTTAGCTCTAAGGGGGAAAGGTTTATGTTTGATCCAGATAAAGTTATGACTAAATAATTGGCTCAGAAAAGGTAAATTTAGCGGTTGCTAATAATCAAAACGCTCGCAAAAAATAATATGTTGAAAAGCCTTTTCCCAAATAAATTGTTTATAAAATGTAATTTTTTCCAGTTTCTTGGTAGCAGCAGTAGCATGCGAGGAGCTGGACTTCCCCCCGGGATTCCAGTTTGGAGCTGCTTCAGCAGCATACCAGGTGGAAGGCGGCTGGAATGCTAGTGGTAAATATAAATTCCAAGATTCTTTTAAAATATTTAATCCTGTAGTTTATAATTCCGATCTTTAAATTTAATCTGAGTGTTAATTCGTTTTTTTTTATTTAGATAAAGCCGAGAACATTTGGGACAGGTTTGTACACGACAAGCCCCATTTCATAGCTGACCTGGCGAATGGAGACGTGGCTTGTGACTCCTACCACCTCTGGAGGCGCGACATCGAGATGGCTGCTGAGCTTGGCCTGCACTTCTACCGCTTCTCCATTGCCTGGAGTCGACTGCTGCCGAACGGTTTCGCCGACAAAATTAGTGAGGACGGACTCAACTACTACAACAACGTGATCGACGGACTCCTTGAGAAGGGCATTCAGCCGATGGTGACGCTGTACCACTGGGATCTGCCGCAAAGTCTACAGGATTTAGGTAAGTTTCCCTCTTCTTAATTAGCACAGACAAACTTTATCACGGAATAATCCTCTAGCATGTGATAAGATAATCAACGCATATTTCAGATTCTTAAAGTCGCGAATTTTTATGCTCGGCTCCATTAATCTAAAAAAAACTCCTAACAAGCTAACCAATAATTCCAGGCGGGTGGACTAATCCCCTCATTGTGGACTGGTTCGGAGACTACGCACGCGTGGTCTTCTCCCACTTCGCAGACAGGGTCAAGATCTGGATCACCATCAATGAACCCTTATCGTTTTGTGATGGCACTTATAGTTATGGCACCAACGCACCAGGAATATATGACCCTGAAGTCGGCACTTATCTGTGCAATAAAAATGTGTTGTTGGCCCACGCGAAGGCTTATAGGATTTATGACAAGGAGTTCAGAGAGATGTACCAAGGTTAGTATTATTTTCTAGAGCCTTTTTTATGAAGGAAGAGGGAAAAGACAGTAGTCCTTAAGAGAAATCATGCTATGTGAATACCAATAAAGCTATCAGAATGATTAATTACATCATACTGCTTTCTTTGAAAATAAAAAAAGGTAATTTGAGAAAAAACACTATAGAAAGCATCTCTGACCTTCACATATAAAAATAGGAGTTGAAAGAAACGTGTTTTCTGAGAGTAAATGACTGAAAAATTAAACAAATACCAACTCCCATGCTTATTTATAAAGATAAGTTTTAGATTTTGCTTTTTAAATTTCGCTTCGTCAAACCCTTAATTCTTGTACTCCAGGTGAATTGACACTGGCTAATCATCTGATGTGGTACGAACCATTCACCCCTGAAGATGAGGAGTTGGCGGAGACAGCGAGGCAGTACATGGTAAATTAGAATAATAATATATTAACTATGGCAAAGAGTCCATACAACCCGATTCCTGCCGGCTTTCCTTTTCGTAATTTATGTAAAACTAGCTGACCCGACAGATATTGTCGCGTCTTAACTATAAATTTGCAGCGCACATTCTGTTTATCGCTAACAATTATTTCAAACAATTGACAGTTATATAAAATTAATATTTTAGTTAACTTTTCTTAAACTTTATAATTTTCCGCGCAATTTTTTGTTATTTTTATTTTATAAGAACCTTCTCCTGACAATAACAAACACAACAAAGAAAATAGTGAAATCGGTCCAGCCGTTCACGCGTGATAGCGTGACCAAGGGAAATAGGGATTCATTTTTATATATATATAGATTTTACTATCATAAGAATGATTTGCACGAAACGATTAACCGCCCTTCGCCATCGATTTATATACAAAGCAGTCGTCGGCAATTCCATCGAATTCAATATCACATAAGCCGCAACATAGCAGTGGCATACTTAGAACAAGCCAAACCCATATCTATACTATTATATAAACTAAAAAGTTAGTTTGTTTGAATGCGCTAATCTCAGGTACTACCGGCTCGAATTGAAAAATTATTTTAGTGGTGGATAGCCTATTTATTGAGAATGGTTATAAGTAATATATCACCACGCTATGACTAATGGGGATGGAGCAGAATGCGGCGGTTGGGAGCCTGCCCGCAGATAGTTAGATGGGAGACAATTGAAAACTCAGGGTAATTACGTGGTACGGGCTTTATTTTTACACCTCCGCGTTACACTCGGTACTGGTTGCTGGTGTTATGCAACATGAGTCACTGGCCTGGGGAACTCCGATTCAGGCGAACGGCACGTAGATGCTACACGTGGCTGGCTCCGGCGGTAGCTTGCTAGGTAGTTGGAAGGCCACGTGGGTGAGCAGGGTGTGTACGTGGTCAGGTGTCAGCTCCCGCGACGCTGGTGGTGTGCACGTGGTCGGCTCCGGCGGCAGCTCGCGGGCAGTCGGTCGGGGTCAGTACACCCGACGATGATGGTGCGCAGCTGGACGTGGTCGGGAGGCAGCTCTCCCGTCCGTCAGCCGTAGCAACGGCACCGTGATCCGCACCGTAGAAGTGCACCGTTAAAACACGCCGTGGAAGGAAAAGAAGAACCTGGAATCAGAATCCACCAGGTCGGAATGCAAGCTAGGCTTACATTCCGCGCCAGCGACTCGTGACAGCTCACAAGCCCTGATGCCCAGAATACATAGTTAGCGGTTAGTAAATTGGCACACTCACCCTAGCAGGAACAACGATGTGTCTGACAATATGTAGTGCCACGGCCAAAGATAATAGTTGAAAAAGGGGGGAAGTCGCGTTGCACGCCTATTTATGCAGGCGCCATTCGGACGTACGTGAGTGCAATGACAATTCAAAGCCATGATGATGCTGATTGGTAGTTCTAATTGCGAGTTAATCATTCACATTATAACCACAGACTATTAGAAAGACATTAGTAACGTTAACAGAGTATATATGTAAGTATAATTGGTAACGTTACAAGTAATGCGAGCTTCCGTTACTTACGCTGTGTAAACAGTTAAAGCTATGCAATAATAATGTATGACGGAACTTTCCTCACATTTTTTTTTTAAATATATTATAGACCAAAGACCTGTCTGCCTGATTGAACGCGATACACTCAAAAACTACCCAACGGATTTCGATAAAATTTGGAATGGAAATAGTTTAAGACCCTGGAAAGAACATTGACTACTTTTCTTTCCCAGGCAAATATATAGCGTGACATTTATAACAGAAAACTTTAGCCCGGAAAACTTTATAACGCAGAGGGAGCCGCGGGCAAAAGCTGATTATATTCTACGACTGTTAAAAATGACAGCGGTGTCGTAGTTGCATTGTGGTACGACTGCAGAGCTGAGGTCTTGGGTTTAATCTCCGGGTCGGGCGGTGATATTGGGTATTTCTACTCAGTATCAGCCCGGAGTCTGGAATTTGTACCCGGTATGGCGATAAACCTACCTCCTATCACATTATGGGACGGAAAACACACAGCGAAAAATTCATCAGTTCCGCCTCTGTTTACCCTTTCGGGAATAAAAGGCGTGTATGTGTGTGTGTGTGTGTGTGTGTTTTTTTCTTATTGCTTTGAATGACGAGACGAGCTTGCCGCTCACCTGATGGTAGGCCATACAACCGCCCATAAACACAAGAAACATCATCCAACGCCTTGAATTACAAAGTATTGTTTGGTATTCCGCTGCGATCGCCATCCTGAGACGTGAGATGTTAAGTCTGATTATGTCCAGTAGTTACACTGGCTACAATTTTCTTCAAACCGGAACACAACAGTGACTACACACGGCAACTTTGCGGCAGAAATAGACATTGCGGTGGTACCTACCCAGGCGGACTCTCACATATGAGAAACCTACCACCAGTAAGTTTAGAGTGTATAAAGTTCTATTATTTTTTGGATTATAGTGAATTTTGTAATCGTTTTTTGTCGTTAAAATTTTATTTGTTATACAGCCTAATCGTAACTTCCACTTGTATTTCCCTCAATGTGAGGCGTAAAAATTTTTTCGCAAACCAGTTACTAAAGCGATTTGGCTTAACTTTACGACTGGTCGAATTCCTGACGCCAACTCGCCACATGAGATTTGAACGCAATACCACATGGTCCGAATACCATATACTTATACCAAGAAGATAACAGGTTAATAATAACCTCAATTTACTAGGTCGGTCGCTACTCCCACGCCGTGTACTCAAAAGAGGGAGGCTGGCCGCCAGCGGTGGAAAAAATTATTGCTGAGGAGAGCAAGAGTAAGGGTTACTCCAAGTCGACCCTGCCAGCGTTTACTGACGAGGAAATTGAGTTCATTAGAGGTGAGATCCTGGCGCGTTTGCTGGTGGCGGGATGTTTGTATCCTTTTCTGTTTACATTTGATTTAATACCCGCCATAATGATAGCAAGTGTAGCGTTCCAGGACTAACCTATAAACCACTAGTTTATAGTCTTACCTCTTTTTTTAGGGTTCCGTACCTCGATAGTAAAAAACAGAATCCTTATAGGATCACTTTTTTGTCCGTTCGTCCGTCCGTCTGTCAAGACCCTTTTTCTCAGGAACGCGTGGAGTGGGCTGTTCTTGCACAAATCAAATCAATTTGCAGGTACATTTGACTACTACGCAGTGAACCACTACACGAGTCGACTAACGCGTTTGGCGGAAGAGGGCGAGGTACGTGACATGACCCAAGGTTTGCCGGAGATCAACGTGAAATACGAAGTACAACCTGATTGGAAGCGTGCACATTCCTCGTGGTTGTTTGTGAGTTTTGACCTAAAGATAGACAATGTTCAGAAAGCAAAGTAGCCACGGGAGTACATGTAGAATCTGTCAAGCCTGGACAATGGATTTAAAGTGTTCAGGTTTTAATAGAATTTATTCAGCCGTTTTAAGATCGTCCTATTTTGTCATTTAATAGGGTATTTGACTTATTTTTAATCGCTGATAGAATCCGTTGAAAATATGTCATCTGTAATCAATGACGTTTTACAACTAGACGCGTCATAGACTAACAAAATTGCACATAAAAACAGCGCACTATTTACAGCCCTAGCAGCTCGCATTGATACGGCCCGAGCGTCGATCGCCGTGGCCATGTAGTTTATTGGTCTCTGGTCGCCATGAGCGTCGAATAAAATGCATTTATTAATTAAAAATAAGTTAAATAGTGTATACTTATTACTAACATATGAAACGAAAAGTTTTTCATTCACAGTTGGAATTTAATTTATACATCGTCTAAAACACAGGAAAGCATTTTATTTATAAAAATACAAAAGTTAGTAAGCCGACTAGTAATTAAGATAATTGCTAGTCGCGGTCTTGCCAATATTGAGCTCGGATAACGTTTCTATGTAATAAAAACATCTTAGTCTGTAATTATGTCAAACTTCCTGATTGATTGAATCAAAGAGAATTCTCTTTAATCATAAATTTTAGTAACAGTCGGTCCAAGAGCGAAATTCTTTATCATAATTGACAACATTAAATTTTTTCAATGTACTCAAATGTTTATATTTTATAAAACTAGATCTGAAATTATGAGACCCATGTTTTTTCTTTTTTCAAAAGTCACATATTTTCATTCATGATTTTCACTTTGAATTTTGTTTTATTCTAATACGACGTAAACACCGAATGACATCATATATACGGCTCAAGACGTAATGACCTTTGCTTTGCAGTAAAAAAGAAGTGAAGTGACAGTTTTTTTTGTTTTTGTCTCTTTCTTTGAAAGTTACAGTTGTGACTGCTTGTCATTGTTCTAAGGTTGTGACATACCAGACATACCTATCGTTATATTGACATTTGACATTGAGAAATTACGGTGTTTTAGTTTTTTTAAATAATTAGTAAGGTGGTCCAAGGAACTACTTCATTCAACCGTATGTATGACGTAAACAAGAATTTTTCGCTTTTTAATTTTTTTCTTCGAAATGAAGTATTAAAAACTATTAAAAATACATAATCGAACTCAGAGTAGAAAAATTAAGAAACTATATTTCGGATTTTAGGCACGTTGTATACGTTTAGAAATTATCAATTGGCCGTAATTAATAGTAATTAATATGAATTTCCAGGTTTATCCCGAAGGTCTGCGTAACCAAATACTGTGGCTGAGGGAGCGGTATGGTGACATGAAGTTCATCGTCACAGAGAACGGATACTCCAGCTCTACCGGGTCGCAAGACACGGAGAGAATAGAGTATTACAAAGAATATTTAAAACAGGTATTGATTTACAATTTTTAACAGAACTAAAGTACCGTCAAAACATCACATCGTAGGTACTTGAGACCGAAATGTTTACATTAAGGTATGAAAAATTTAAATATTAATTATTGGTATTTATATGTTCGAAACTTATATATTTTTATTCTATGACTTCGGTTCGAGTAACTAAGTGTAAAGTGCTATTTTCTGGGAAATGAATAAGTGGTTTCATTCAGTAACGCAATGTTTAAAATTGCCCAATATATTCATTTTATTAATTTGTTATAGCATAAATTGGGATATAATCAAATGGCTCAAATGGCTTGACCTAAGTTCGACGATCTCTGTCACTTGGTTTTCTGTGAGACATTGGCAGTGGGGAGTCCAACCAGTAAATTCATGCCATATATATGTTGTATATTATTCATTACGGTTATATATGTTGTATATTATTCGACATTTAGTGTCGAATACAGGTAGGTAGAACCTTTAATAATTACATCTAATACTGAAGTCGTAATTTGAACTTTATTATAATGTATGTACCCATATTAAAATTTTGTTTAGGAATATAACACCGTTTACAGAACGAAAATCCATAATTATTATACTGTTTATGCCACATATTGTTAATAAAGATAAGAACCGCGCGTTTTTACGCGCCGACGCACAAGGTCCAAAATAATAATAATAATATCAGCCCTGTATTATATACTTGCCCACTGCTGAGCACGGGCCTCCTCTACTACTGAGAGGGATTAGGCCTTAGTCCACCACGCTGGCCTAGTGCGGATTGGTAGACTTCACACACCTTCGAAATTCCTGTAGAGAACTTCTCAGATGTGCAGGTTTCCTCACGATGTTTTCCTTCACCGTTAAAGCGAACGATAAATTCACTACGAATACACACATGATTTTTTAGAAAAGTCAGAGGTGTGTGCCTTAGGATTTGAACCTGCGGACATTCGTCTTGGCAGTCCGTCCCACACCCAACTAGGCTATCGCCGCTTATATAAAATTTATGTAAAATTTTACAATTATTAGAACGATTTGCACGCAACGGTTATTTGCACTTTTTAGTACCTATAAGTTGTGTCGTGTTACCTTTGGAAAAACTTCGCCCTTCGCCATTGATTTACATACAAAACAATCGTCGGTAATTCAATCAAATTCAATATCACATAACCCCTAACATAACAGTGGTATACTTAGAACAAGCCAAACCCATATCTATACTATTATATAAAACTAAAAAGTTTGTTTGTTTGAACGCGCTAATCTCAAGAACTACCGGCTCGAATTGAAAAATTCTTTTAGTGTTGGATAGCATATTTATTGAGAATGGTTATAAGCTATATATAATCACGCTATGACCAATCGGAACGGAGCAGTAATGAAAAATGTTGCAAAAACGGGAAAATTTATTACTTTTGCGAGCTTCCGTTACGTGCGCTGCGTAAACGGTTAAAGTTATGCAACAATTATGTATGACGGAATTTTTCCTCTCAAAACAGAAATTAAAAAATATATTAGAGAACAAAGACCCCAGCGATAAACTCAACAACTACCCAACGGATTTCTATAAAATTTGGTATGGAGATAGTTAGAGACTGGAAAGAACATAGGCTACTTTCTATCCTGGGAAAATATATAGCGATATTTTTATCACACAATCTATATTGTAATATAAAACCGAAGAATTTTTTAATTTGGACGCGCTAATCTCAGAAATTATTTCAAATTGAAAAAAATAAATTTTACTGTTTAAAAACTCATTTATCGGGGAAGGATATAGGGTGAATATCATCACGCTACGACCAGTAGGAGCGGAGCTTCAATAAAAAAATTTGCAAAAACGGGAAATTGATTCCTCTTGAAAGCTTCCGTTGTGGGCGCTGAATCAGCGTTTAAAGTTACGAAAGATTTATATGTATTACAAAATTGTTCCCCTTAAAAGTTCTAAGAAATATATTATAAAACAAAGTCTCCCGCTGCATTTGTATGCCTGTCTGTCGCGTTAAAGTTAAAAACTACCCAACGGATTTGGATGAAATTTGGTATGGAAGTAGTTTGAGACCCTGGAAAGAACATTGACTACTTTTCTATCCCAGGCAAATATATAGCGTGACATTTATAACAGAAAACTTTAGCCCGGAAAACTTTATCACGCGGAGGGAGCCGCGGGCAAAAACTGGTTATATTATACGACTGTTAAAAATGACAGCGGTGTCGTAGTTGCATTACGGTACGACTGCAGAGCTGAGGTCTCGGGTTCGATCTCCGGGTCGGGCGGTGATATTGGGTATTTCTACTCAGTATCAGCCCGGAGACTGGAATTTGTACCCGGTATGGCGATAAACCTACCTCCTATCACATTATGGGACGGAAAACACACAGCGGAAAATTCATCAGTTCCGCCTCTGTCTACCCTTTCGGGAATAAAAGGCGTGTATGTGTGTGTGTGTGTGTGTTTTTTTCTTATTGCTTTGAATGACGAGACGAGCTTGCCGTTCGCCTGATGGTAAGCCATACGACCGCCCATAAACACTAGAAACATCATCCAAGGCCTTGAATTACAAAGTATTGTTTGGTATTCCATTGCGCTCGCCATCCTGAGACGTGAGATGTTAAGTCTGATTATGTCCAGTAGTTACACTGGCTACAATTTTCTTCAAACCGGAACACAACAGTGACTACACACGGCAACTTTGCGGCAGAAATAGACATTGCGGTGGTACCTACCCAGGCGGACTCTCACATATGAGAAACCTACCACCAGTAAGTTTAGGGTGTATAAAGTTCTATTATTTTTTGGATTATAGTGAATTTTGTAATCGTTTTTTTTTCGTTAAAATTTTATTTGTTATACAGCCTAATCGTAACTTCCACTTGTATTTCCCTCAATGTGAGGCGTAAAAATTTTTTCGCAAACCAGTTACTAAAGCGATTTGGCTTAACTTTACGACTGGTCGAATTCCTGACGCCAACTCGCCACATGAGATTTGAACGCAATACCACATGGTCCGAATACCATATACTTATACCAAGAAGATAACAGGTTAATAATAACCTCAATTTACTAGGTCGGTCGCTACTCCCACGCCGTGTACTCAAAAGAGGGAGGCTGGCCGCCAGTGGTGGAAAAAATTATTGCTGAGGAGAGCAAGACTAAGGGTTACTCCAAGTCGACCCTGCCAGCGTTTACTGACGAGGAAATTGAGTTCATTAGAGGTGAGATCCTGGTGCGTTTGCTGGTGGCGGGATGTTTGTATCCTTTTCTGTTTACATTTGATTTAATACCCGCCATAATGATAGTAAGTGTAGCGTTCCAGGACTAACCTATAAACTACTAGTTTATAGTCTTACCTCTTTTTTTAGGGTTCCGTACCTCGATAGTAAAAAACAGAATCCTTATAGGATCACTTTTTTGTCCGTCCGTCCGTCCGTCTGTCAAGACCCTTTTTCTCAGGAACGCGTGGAGTGGGCTGTTCTTGCACAAATCAAATCAATTTGCAGGTACATTTGACTACTACGCAGTGAACCACTACACGAGTCGACTAACGCGTTTGGCGGAAGAGGGCGAGGTACGTGACATGACCCAAGGTTTGCCGGAGATCAACGTGACATACGAAGTACAACCTGATTGGAAGCGTGCACATTCCTCGTGGTTGTTTGTGAGTTTTGACCTAAAGATAGACAATGTTCAGAAAGCAAAGTAGCCACGGGAGTACATGTAGAATCTGTCAAGCCTGGACAATGGATTTAAAGTGTTCAGGTTTTAATAGAATTTATTCAGCCGTTTTAAGATCGTCCTATTTTGTCATTTAATAGGGTATTTGACTTATTTTTAATCGCTGATAGAATCCGTTGAAAATATGTCATCTGTAATCAATGACGTTTTACAACTAGACGCGTCATAGACTAACAAAATTGCACATAAAAACAGCGCACTATTTACAGCCCTAGCAGCTCGCATTGATACGGCCCGAGCGTCGATCGCCGTGGCCATGTAGTTTATTGGTCTCTGGTCGCCATGAGCGTCGAATAAAATGCATTTATTAATTAAAAATAAGTTAAATAGTGTATACTTATTACTAACATATGAAACGAAAAGTTTTTCATTCACAGTTGGAATATAATTTATACATCGTCTAAAAACACAGGAAAGCATTTTATTTATAAAAATACAAAATGTTAGTAAGCCGACTAGTAATTAAGATAATTGCTAGTCGCGGTCTTGCCAATATTGAGCTCGGACAACGTTTCTATGTAATAAAAACATCTTAGTCTGTAATTATGTCAAACTTCCTGATTGATTGAATCAAAGAGAATTCTCTTTAATCATAAATTTTAGTAACAGTCGGTCCAAGAGCGAAATTCTTTATCATAATTGACAACATTAAATTTTTTCAATGTAAATGTTTATATTTTATAAAACTAGATCTGAAATTATGAGACCCATGTTTTTTCTTTTTTCAAAACTCACATATTTTCATTCATGATTTTCACTTTGAATTTTGTTTTATTCTAATACGACGTAAACACCGAATGACATCATATATACGGCTCAAGACGTAATGACCTTTGCTTTGCAGTAAAAAAGAAGTGAAGTGACAGTTTTTTTGTTTTTGTCTCTTTCTTTGAAAGTTACAGTTGTGACTGCTTGTCATTGTTCTGAGGTTGTGACATACCAGACATACCTATCGTTATATTGACATTTGACATTGAGAAATTACGGTGTTTTAGTTTTTTTAAATAATTAGTAAGGTGGTCCAAGGAACTACTTCATTCAACCGTATGTATGACGTCAACAAGAATTTTTCTCTTTTTAATTTTTTTCTTCGAAATGAAGTATTAAAAACTATTAAAAATACATAATCGAACTCAGAGTAGAAAAATTAAGAAACTATATTTCGGATTTTAGGCACGTTGTATACGTTTAGAAATTGTCAATTGGCCGTAATTAATAGTAATTAATATGAATTTCCAGGTTTATCCCGAAGGTCTGCGTAACCAAATACTGTGGCTGAGGGAGCGGTATGGTGACATGAAGTTCATCGTCACAGAGAACGGATACTCCAGCTCTACCGGGTCGCAAGACACGGAGAGAATAGAGTATTACAAAGAATATTTAAAACAGGTATTGATTTACAATTTTTAACAGAACTAAAGTACCGTCAAAACATCACATCGTAGGTACTTGAGACCGAAATGTTTACATTAAGGTATGAAAAATTTAAATATTAATTATTGGTATTTATTTGTTCGAAACTTATATATTTTTATTCTATGACTTCGGTTCGAGTAACTAAGTGTAAAGTGCTATTTTCTGGGAAATGAATAAGTGGTTTCATTCAGTAACGCAATGTTTAAAATTACCCTATATATTCATTTTATTAATTTGTTATAGCATAAATTGGGATATAATCAAATGGCTCAAATGGCTTGACCTAAGTTCGACGATCTCTGTCACTTGGTTTTCTGTGAGACATTGGCAGTGGGGAGTCCAACCAGTAAATTCATGCCATATATATGTTGTATATTATTCATTACGGTTATATATGTTGTATATTATTCGACATTTAGTGTCGAATACAGGTAGGTAGAACCTTTAATAATTACATCTAATACTGAAGTCGTAATTTGAACTTTATTATAATGTATGTACCCATATTAAAAATTTGTTTAGAAATATAACACCGTTTACAGAACGAAAATCCATAATTATTACACTGTTTATGCCACATATTGTTAATAAAGATAAGAACCGCGCGTTTTTACGCGCCGACGCACAAGGTCCAAGGACTGCTGTCAAAACTGACAGTTCCGATTTTCCGATAATGGACGGAACCGGGATGTGTTTTTTTTCCAAATGATTCCACTCAAGGGTTTATTTATTTTCGACTTTGGGGAGTACACAGCAACACATCATAGTTTATCTATAATTATTAGTGGCCGAGGGTGAGTGGTTTCCGCTTATGGATCCGTCCGTCCTCTACACCCGACGGTTGTATGGATATATGGGGATTTGTTAATTACAGTAATACATTTCTTGTGTTTAATGTGGTGCTGTGTTTGGTTCTATATTGAGGAGGGGTGAACAAGGTCTGCTATTTGATACGTTGCCTACTCACCCCCAACTGGGATGGGTTAATGCCACTACTACAAGAGGTGAATTTTTATATATAAAAACACTCACGCACCAGGGCCGTAGCTAGAGGGGACATTGTGGGGCAATCCCCTACCTCAAAATACTAATGCCCTACCTTAATAATCAACTAATACGAGGTACAGGATGTAACGAAACTCCCTTAAATATCGAATGAGGTCATTCCACCCACTAATACAAACAACTTTTACTATGAAACCAGCTTCGAAATCCCTAAAAAAATCAGCTCTCATACAAATTATTCATACCTACTCGATCAAAGTATATAGAGCAGCGGGATTTTTATTTCACGATTTAGAAGTTGGTCACATAGTAAAAGTTGTTCGTATTGATGGGTGGAATAACTCCCTTTCGGGATTTAAGGGATTTTGTTACATTCTGTATATTACCCTAACAATTACATAAGTAATAACCTAACTCATTCATGTTCACAAATCAAGAAAGCCAAAAATCGATTAACCAGATCAGATCTAATACAATTTTTAATACCGCCCTAGCTGTAACCACAGCTGCCCTACCTTAAATTCAAGTCTAGCTACGACCCTGTCACGCAGACGCCATATTTGCATTCTCTCTGTAGTCGGTCCTTCATGACTGAGGATCGTGGTCATCACTGGATGTATCGCATTTAGAGCGGATTATTTGTCTCCACCGGTTTCTGTTCATTACATCTCCAACTAGTTTATGGAACTTGGTGGCAGACGAGTCTTTAATCTGGTCTATGCATCGGGTTGGTGCTCGACCTCGAGAACGCGTGCCTTCGGTATTGCCAACGATGACATTTCTCCAGATTTTTGTCGTCTTTCCGTATAACATGTCCGAAGTATGCAAGGATGCGTGTCTTCACTTTCGAGTCGTTTGTGCGTTTGGCGGTCCACGGTATTCTCAGCATTTACCTCCAGCACCACATATCAAACACATCGATTCTCTCTCTTTCTCGAGCTATAATTGTCCACGTTCCTAATCCGTAAAGGAATATAGGGAATATGAGTGCTCTAATTAGGCGCATTTTGGTGTTAATGGTAATTCCTCTTTTCGCCCATATGCTTTTAAGTCGAGCCATAGTGTCTTTGGCCATGCCGGTTCTTCTTTTTATTTCGGGAACGCAGCTACCATCACTGCAAATTTGGGACCCAAGATAGATGTAGTGGTCAACCATTTAGATACCGGGATTGACATTACCCGTATCTGACAGTTTCCCCTCTCGATCGACGACCATGATCTTCGTTTTTGCCCTTTTGATTGAGAGTCCGATTTTCTCACTCTCTCTCAAGCTTCTGAAACAGCTTTCGCATGTCGTCCTTGAGGTAGTCAACAAGACAGTGACATCGGCGTAACGGGGATCTGATATACGTTTCCCACCTACATGAAATCCCCTATCCTAGTATTCTAGGGTTTGTCTGATTCCCCATATATGTTAAAAAGAACTGGGGAAAGGATACATCCCTGGCGAACTCCTTTTTTGGTTTTGAAAGTCTGAGACAATTTTATCCCTATCTTTACTGAACAACGGTTGGTGGCGTAAAGCTGCTGGATCAGCCCAACCAAGTGACAAGGTACTCCCATTTCGATCAAGATGGTCCACAAATTGTCCCATTGCACACAATCAAAGGCTTTGGAGTAATCTATAAAGCACAATATTACGGGTCTATCAAATTCCCTACTCTTTTCTATAATTTGGCGCACATTGAGGATTTGCTCCCGTGTGCCCTTCCCTTTTATAAATCCGGCCTGCTCTTCGTGTATCTGGCGAGAAAAATTATTTTGAAGCCTCTTGTTAAGGATGTACAGCAGTATTTTGCTGGCATATGAGATTAGTGCAATCGTTCTGTAATTACTACATTCCTTCATGTAGCCTTTTTGTGTAAAATAATGAACACCGACCCTGTCCAATGTTCTGGGTATTTCTCAGTCTGCCAAATGGCGTTGCAAATTCCCGTAATGACAGTGACTCCTTTGCATCCGAGACTTTTGAGTAGTTCAGCCGAGAAGCCGTCCCTGCCTGGTGTCTTTCTACGCTTAAGAGCATCAAGAGCCTTCTCAACTTCAGCTCGCAGTATATTCAGCTCTTCCGATGACCATTCGACGTGCTGTATTGGAGGGTCATTTGCGTCATATAAGTCTGCATAATAAAGTTTCCACCTGTCTAGTACTTGTTCAACATGTGTTAGTAGTAGTCCAAACGTTCTCAATGACACAAGTTTTTACTTTCCGAGTTCCGGTGAAGTCTTTGACTTTGCGAAATAGATCTCTCATTTCGTTATTCTTTGCATGTTCCTCAAATTCACAGCAGATGTTGTTGATGTGAGTATTGTAATCATTACGACATCTCCGTTGAACCTCACTACTCAACTGTGGGTAATGATCTCGCTTTTCTTTTGTGCTTAAACGTCCTTCTTTAACTTGCCTTCTCTTTGAGATTACTGTTGCAGTTTCTGTCGTAATGTAATCTTTCATAGGTATTATTGGTAGTCGATTTTCGGATTATTATTAATCATTAAACAACAAAAAGAAAAATAAGAAAAATACAACTGGGATTTTTTTGGTGATAATGTTTTTTATAAATGTATGATTTTTGGCACAATGTCAAAATTACCCTGTATAGATTCTTAGCACATGTTAAACATATTAGAAATACCTATCTATCTTCTTTCTAGATCCTTCTGGGCATCAAGGAAGACGGACTCAACATCGCTGGATACACCGCGTGGACTCTCATGGACAACTTCGAATGGGGGGACGGGTACAACTCGAGGTTCGGCCTCTACCAAGTGGACTTCACGTCTCCAGAACGAACTAGGACTCCTAAAGCATCCGCCGAGTTTTACAAGAAACTAATACAACGACATTCTTTGAACGTAGATTAACTGATGAGCGTCTGCTCAGGGTACGCCGGGTAGGTAAGGATGTCCTTACCCGTGATTTTAATGGCCGATTTAGTTATAGCAAAGCCGGAAAATAAAAAACCTGCTTTGCGACCGCCACTGTTGCTTTATCGTCTTAAAGTTAACGTATTCAATGCAAGAATATCGTTCCATGTTGTGATGTATTGATATTAAAGATCAGTACAGCCCAACGGTAACGCAACACTGCCGGGCCGTTAGCGGCGCTAGGCGGACGTCTCCGGTGTGCTGTGCTGAACTTACTGTTTACTTTGTTGTTTTATTCCACTACCAACACACAAAGAACACAAAGTGGAGGACATCACGATATCAAATATTCAGGTCTACTGTCCCTTGTAGCTGTGAAAAAACAAATTTCTAAGGCAACGCAATCAAAAGATATTGCCGTTTAAGCCCCAAATTTCTGCAAATTTTCTAAACTCGCAACAGAATCAAAACCTAAAGGGTACTTTCAGTCGACCTAGAATCCTGAAATTGGGCATGAAGCAATGTTTTATATGCACATATAGAGTGGTGACGACATAACGACATTAAATGAAAACACGAACCCCACTAGTTGATCAAAACACTCTAAAATTATCAAAAAAGTTATTTTGAATATTACAAAAATAAAATTTTTCAAACAAACTAAATGCGAAAATAATCTAAATTAAACACACCAGCCTTTATAATATTGTTTACTAACCTTATTTGACCTGTAGGCACTGCACGTAAGAGGCGTACGTACGTACTTATTTGGCGGTCCCTTTTGAGCATAAAGTTTCATTCATGAACGTAATCTAAAAAATGGTGGTCATGGTCACTAGGTTCACATTTCATGTACTTAAACATTTAATCAAAACTCATACATACGCGTACGAACTACGAAGGAAATGCCGAGAAGGCGTCGGCCGCCGCGCTGCGCCCGCACATCAGCGTCAGCTGATGTTCGTCTTACAACTTACATTATGATATTTTTTTAATAATATTGAATTTTTTTTTACTTGATGGTTTAGTTTATCTATCCATACGTAACGCTGTATAGAAATTTAAGAAAATTCGAGTAAAATAGTAATCATTCGATCGCGCTGTCTTCATTTTCGGTAGCGCTTCCCTTACACCTGGTATTTTTGCCTACACTTACCTACATGTTTAGATAAAAATGTCGAATTCACAACGTAGCTATCTTGCCAGTTTAAAAATCAGGTGGTGCGCCTCGGCAATCATTCTTTGCTAATAATAAATAATAATGTTATCGTTATGGTGATTAGGTCTTAATACAACCTGCAATACAATACAATATTGTTGTATTATTTATGAGTAGCGAGCCGCACATTGTATTTAGGTAGTTGTTTTACGCATGTAGGCAAATTAAATTGTTTTGAGGTGAATGACCTAATGAACTTGCGTGGCTAAATCGTAATGTATGCACATCATGTTCTAAAATTGTTGTTAATTCCAGCGGCTAAACCGTTGATTATAATTTGATAATTTTTGGTATACGTCATACTAACGTGATACGCAGTATGTGGTTTCATTTAACGTCGCTATGCCGTCACCAACCTGTATCTGTGTGTATTTATTTATCTTAGTCATGTAAAGCTTACAGTCTGACATAAGAGATTAAGAGCTACAATATGTGGCAGCGCCAACCGGTTTTTACCGATACGTTAGTACAATATATTTTTGTCATAAGTGTTTTTTTTTTTATTTGTTTTTTTATTGCTTTGAATGACGAGACGAACTTGCCGTTCGTCTGATGGTAAGCCATACGACCGCCCATAAACAGTAGAAACGCCATCCAACACTTTGAATTACAAAGTATTGTTTGATATTCCACTGCGCTCGCCATCCTGAGACATGAGATGTTAAGTCTCATTATGTCCAGTAGTTACACTGGCTACAATGACAGAAATAAACATTGCAGTGATACCTACCCAGGCGGACTCTCACATATGAGAGACCTACCACCAGCAGTATATAAATGCAATTCAGGAAAACAGAGTAAAGAAAATAAGACTGAGAACAATCCTTGTTTCATACTTGCAACACTATCATAGAAAATCTAATCTATACTATTATATAAAGCTGAAGAGTTTGTTTGTTTGTTTGTTTGTTTGTTTGTTTGTTTGTTTGTTTGTTTGTTTGAACGCGCTAATCTCAGGAACTACCGGTCCAAACTGAAAAATTCTTTTTGCGTTGGATAGCCCTATGTTCGTGGAGTGCTATAGGCTATATATCATCACGCTATACCCAATGGGAGCGGAGCAGTAATAGCTAATCTCAGGAACTATCGGTTCAAATTGAAAAATTCTTTTTGTGTTGGATAGCCCTTTGGTCGTGGAGTGCTATAGGCTATATATCATCACGCTATACTCAATGGGAGCGGAGCAGTAATAGCTAATCTCAGGAACTACCGGTTCAAATTGAAAAATTCTTTTTGTGTTGGATAGCCCTTTGGTCGTGGAGTGCTATAGGCTATATATCATCACGCTATACCCAATGGGAGCGGGGCAGTAATAGCTAATCTCAGGAACTACCGGTTCAAATTGAAAAATTCTTTTTGTGTTGGATAGCCCTTTGGTCGTGGAGTGCTATAGGCTATATATCATCACGCTATGACCAATAGGAGCGGAGCAGTAATGGCTAAACTCAGGAACTACCAGTTTGAACTGAAAAAAATCGTTTTGTGTTGGATAGCCCTTTATTTGTGGAGTACTATAGGCTGTATATCATCACGCTATGACCAATAGGAGCGGAGCAGAAATGAAACATGTTGCAAAAACGGGGACAATTTATTAGTTTGGAGAGCTTCCGTTGCGTGCGCTGCGCAAACGGTTAGAGTTATGCAACAATGATGTATGACGGGATTGTTCCTCTTAAAAAGTTCTAAAAAATATATTATAAAACAAAGACCTCCACTGCATCTGTCTGCCTGAACGTGTTAAACTCAAAAACTACCCAACGTATTAAGATGAAATTTGGTATGGAGACAGTTTGAGACCCTGGGAAGAACAAAGGCTCCCGGGAAACTACTACTTTTATAACGGAAAACTTTAGCCTGAAAAACTTTATAACGCGGGCGGAGCCGCGGGCAAAAGCTAGTATAATAATATAACACATATCTTTTACTTATAACACCACGCAATAGTTCTGGACAATTGATGCTCTCTAAGTATACTAATAAAATATAATATATGAGTAATATTTCTACGAATAAATAACGGTGTAACATTCAGCTTGTTAAACTCACAATTTTTTTTAATAAACAGTAATAATGGTAATCTGAGTAGTGACCATAAGTTTTGAATTTGCAAAAATATTTTGACTTTGATTATTCTTATAATTTTGAAATGTACCATGATGATGATAACAAATTAATGTATGTTTACAGTACTAACACCAAAACACTTACATTCTCATTAACAAAAATGTCAAACATAAAATTTAACAAATATAAACTCTATAAAACAAAGGATATCATTATTTCTTAACTAAATATGCGTGCATAGCGTTGAGTAGTGCGACGGCGCGGGCGGCAGGCGCCGTAGCACCGCGGCGCGTGCGCACTCCTCGTGGCGCCGCGAACATCCTTCTGCACCGACGCGGACCATCCGCGCTCTCCGCCCCGACCAGAAATCGAGCCGGAATGCAAGCTAGACCCACTTGTTCTAACGTGGTCGGGTTGTCCATCTTGTTTATAAGGAGATGGTAGTAGTGGACTAAAAGTAACAGCTTCCGCCTATACTCCAGCGTGGTTAGCCCCACCATCCCCGTTATAAACATAGATGGGTACTGATATGAATAATACTCATACAATCACTTGTACAAGTATCGAGCGATTTTTTTTTAATTCGTTCGATTTCTAAAATATACTCGTATTTATTTTGGTATGGATCTCAGACCAATGCATTATATTCGATTCTACTGTGCACATACGCTTTGTATAGCGTTAAAGCAACTCTACAGCTATCAAACGTGGAACATTCCCTTATTACAAACCCGAGAATTTTACTGGCATTTTCGCAGGTCCAATCTTGAGTCCAGTAACAGTCCTAAATCTTTTATTTTATCTACCCGTTCTATCCTATTATCATTGATAGTATAGTTAAACGTAAGTGGTCGGCGCACGCGTGAAAATGTAATTACTTTACATTTTGATTCATTGAAATGTAGGAGATTTGTCTCACTCCATGCGACAATAGCATTTATGTCATTTTGAATGGCTTTGCAATCATCAAGCCCACTTACAGCCGAATACAACTTTAAGTCATCCGCAAATAGTAAACAGCGAGAAGTGTTGACTGACGTCGGCAAATCGTTTATCATAATCAAAAATTGTGTCGGCCCCAGCGTACTGCCCTGGCTGACCCCAGATCTAGTATAGAAACAGTCAACCGCACGTATTGAGTTCGATTTCGCAAAAAAGATGCGAAAAATTCCAATAATTTAGGTGCAAAGCCTACCGAAGCCATTTTTGAAAGGAGAATATCATTATCAACGATATCGAATGCTTTTTTAAAATCAAAATATATGATAAGTTCTTTTTAATCGACTTCAAAAAGAGGAGGTTAAGTATCAATTCGACGTGATTTTTTTTGTATGTTTGTTACCTCAGAACTCGCTGATTTATGAACCGATTTGGAAAATTCTTTTTTTATTCGAAAGTATATCTCTCCGGATTGAAAAAAACTCGAATAATTATGTCGTCCAAGTGAACGAAATCGCGAATTTTGCCTTCTTGTGACATTTTTAGTAATATTTTTTCATTGGATCTAATTCAATGTACTTCTCTCATACTTAAACTTATAGCCTATCACCTTTTCCCCGTGTCAGGGGTAAGCAGAGGCGTAACATTTCAGCGCGATAGTCGTACTGCGTGCGAAACACATTAGTTGTTTTACGTTGAATTGGGTTGACTCTAGTTCTTATATACATGCATATATTTAGCATCACATCTTTTCCCCTTTTTAGGGATAGGCAGTGGTGTAACACCACAGTGCGATAGTTGTACTGTGATCGAAATATATCAGTTGTGTTTTTGCGTTAGGTTTGCTTGAATCTACTTCTTACATACATATATATAGTATCACACCATTTTCCCTTTTCAGGGGTAGGCAGAGGTGCAACACCACAGAGTTATAGTTGTGCTGTGAGCAAAATACAACTACGCCATCGAGACAGTCTATTTTTTGACTAACACAAAAAAGCAAAAAATGAAAATAATTTTAACAAAAAATTAAACCGCCTTCAAAAACAACTCAAAACAATTTTTTTTGTTAAAATTATTTTTATCTGTTAACCTGTTGAGTTGTAGAAATATTTTAACCGGGGTTTTATCGAGAAGACAAGTACAAAGACAGAATGCATGTCACGATGATACTTCAAGTATCGATATCTTTTAACTGTAGTGGGTTATGATAAGCTGATGTTTTTATCAAAAAGTTTGGAAAAACACTTAATTTAGAATACCGTTATTACCATTTTGTATATATGTAATTATATTGCGAGAAATTACAAGTAGTGTTAGTATTTAAAAGAAAATTGAAACATATTCAGTAGAAGTATCGACAGGTGTATAATCCAGTATCGATACTATGCGTGAGCCCAATTTACGGAATGTAAATTGACATCACCGAAAATTATACACAAATCTTCTGATTTAGAGGAATTACCAACTTTGTGCAATGCATACGAAAATTACTGTAATTGTTTATAGGCCATGTTCCCCCTACGCTGGTTGTTTGTATAAACGGAATGTGCACGTGTAGCTAACGCTGTACTTTGAGTAGTGTAATTGTCCCCACATATCTCCACATCAGCTTCAGATCGCTAGTGAAAGTTTTCATACGCGCTAAGTTTACGGCTAATCCTGCTTGTTTTATTGATTGAATCTGGTCCAGTATCTTAGAACTTTTGAAGGTCCCGAGAACTCTGTCGTCTTTTTAATTTTCATTGTTAATATCAGCCCTGTATTATATACTGTCCCACTGCTGGACACGGGCCTTCTCTACCACTAAGAGGGATTAGGCCTTAGTCCACCACGCTAGCCTAGTGCGGATTGGCAGATTTCACATACCCTCACAATTCCTATAGATAATTTCTCAGGTACAGCTTGGCCAAAAAGAGTATGACGTGGAGAAAATTTGACCTAAAACAAATTATTAGTGGCAACACTATCGGAGTTGTCACTTGTAATTACTCAGTTACTGTCAAATCACTAGTAGCTTTGTGTCATTGCTGTTTTGCCGAGTTATTTTAGACGAAATATTATTAATTTTTATACGCTCGTTACTTGTTTTATTATTTAAAATGAACAAAACGATAATGGTAAAGCAATCATGTACCAAGTTTTTTGTGATTTTTGGCTGAATCCCAAGCGGGACAATTCAATTCAATTTTTAGATTTTGCCAAAGTCAAAGTTGAAAGCAGGAAAATCTATGACTGTTGAGCGGTAAATAAAGCAATGGCATTACAAAATAATCGACAAACACTCCAAGCGGGACAAAATTTATCTCAAATTAACAATGTTTATCAGAGAACTGCCAGCATGATAAGTATTTATCCCAGTTATTTACAACTTAAAAGTTGAATTATACGTTTTACAATGGTTGTTATTATAGGTAACATAAAATTTACGACATTTAAGATATAAAAAAAATATGTTTTGAAAGTTGATGTATGTTTGGTGTTTATTTTAGGTAAATCAATCAATACTATAAGAAAAATTGTTGAAGGTGAAAAAAATAATGGCGTTTTTTCTACACCTGTTAAACATCAGAAAGGGCGACCAAAGAAAGATCTTGATGATATGAAGCACCTACCAGCGCAACAAAAGTTTCTGATGTAAAGCTGTGGTTGCTACCTTTGATGAAACTATGCAGAAACCTGAATTGTTGATGCTAGTAAAACGCCACAAGCCAGAGGTCATTTATGAAATAGACCAACTTTTGGGAGATTATGGTCACATTGTGGTACGGCTTCCACCATATCATTGTGACCTTAATCCTATTGAATTGATATGGGGAATTGCAAAACATAAAATTGCCTCTGTCAATGTAGGGTCATTTGATGTAAAGGTAGTAAGGCTCGACGGAGATCTCGGTCTCGGTCTCGGTTAAAAACCGCCGAGATTCTCGGCAATTACCGAGAAACTTTGTACGGAACAGAATGAGATTCAAATCAGCGCGCGGCCATATTCGTCGCTCGGTGTGAGTGAGTGAGTAGGCAGTCTGCGTTGTGATTGGTTGGAGTCCCAGTTGGTGAACTGCGGCCGCCTTCGCGCCGTTCGTTCACGGTTTATTTAGCCATTGTTGATTGTTGTTAAATTGAAATTAGTTAAAATATTCTAGTTAATAAAAGTAACAAACCCACATTAGGCCAGCTTGTTGAATGCCTAAACCCTTTCAGTAGTAAAGGAGAGATGTTCCCAGCAGTTGGATCCAATATTTAATACATCGTATAAATTGTATAAATGTAAGTACTTTTTAACCGACTTCAAAAAAAGGAGGAGGTTATCAATTCGACGGGAATGATTTTTTTTTCTTTGTATGTTTGTTACCTCAGAACTCGCTCATTTATGAACCGATTTGGAAAATTCTTTTTTTATTCGAAAGAATTTCTCTCCAGATTGGTCCCATAATTTTTTTCAACATCGCTTCAGTAGTTTGGTTTTAAAACTAAAAAAACTAGAATAATTATGTCGTCCTAGAAAACGAAATCGCGAATTTTGCTTTCCTATGACGTTTTTAGTTATGTTTTTGCATTGAGTTTGGTTGAGTGTACTTCTCATATACTTATACATATAGCATAACATCTTTTCCGAGTGTCAGGGGTAGGCAGAGGTGTAACATTTCAGCGCGATAGTCGTACGGTGTGTGAAACATATCAGTTGTGTTTTTGGGTTGGGTTTAGTTGACTCTACTTCTTACATGCATATATATAGCATCACACTTTTTCCCCTTTTCAGGGATAGGCAGAGGTGTAACATTTCAGCGCGATAGTCGTACTGCGAGCGAAACACATTAGCTGTGTTTTTGCGTTGGGTTTAATGGACTCTACTTATTTAGGCATTTAGGCATTAGGCACCGACTCCAAAATTGGTATCCAATATATACCTGTCATGTGAAATATTTTTTTGGTTTTGAGTGGTTTTTGAAGGCGGTTTAATTTTTTGTTAAAATTATTTTATAAGTATTGTTTTGCTGAGTTATTACTTGTACGATAAAAGGAGACACTCTTTGAAGGGTGAAAATACCGAAAAAAAAATTATACTATATTATGTTATTTGACTTTGATTGTTAAGCGTTTTTTTTTATAAAACAGTGCCTACTGTAGTATACAGTTAACAATTTTTTTTTTATTTATTCATGATTTGTCTATTCTCGGTCTCGGTTCTCGGTCTCGGCCGAGATTTTATTTCATTCTCGGTCTCGGTCTCGGTCTCGGCCGAGATTGAAAAACCCATCTCGGTCGAGCCTTAAAAGGTAGAGATTTTGTTCATATTTCGTTTTTCTTGATGTTATTAAGTTTAAATCATAATCAGTATTATTTTACTTCAACAGATGGCAGCTGAACAAGCTATTACTTATTCCAAGCTATTACTGCTAAAGATTGACAGAATTCATGCCAACATATTATTAAAATTGAGAAAGAATATTATGAAAGGGGTTTGACCATCTATCATGATACTAAGAATTACTTTTTTACCTCAGAGAAAATAGCAGCAGCGAAACTACTTCAGAGTCAAATGATTCTGTTGTTGTTGCATTCTAGCCAAGACACAATACACTTTTTGGGGGTAGAATATCTAAATGAAAGTCTTATGGAATCAGACTAATATAAATAGTTATTTAGTATTTTTTTAATAAATTGTGAGAGCATAAAAAGAGTGTTGAGAGAGAGAGTTTTTCCTTTCACCCTATTGACACTACAATGGTATTTTATAACCATGATTAGACCAAGTAAGAAGAACTAATCATTTATTATAAAAACGATTATGTGAGGTGTCAGCTGCCCTTATATAACATTATTTATGATGCAATAGACTCAATACTATTTGTAATTTCAACTTTGTCAAAGATATAGTATATATCTCTTCTTTCCGCATATTTTCAATTTCTTTGCTGTTTATACAAAATATTTTTTTCTGATGTTTGACAATCATCCTTAAAAACCCAGTAAGTAAACAAAAATAATTAAATAAAAAGGATAAGTGCGAGTTTTCTTCAAGCAAGAGGATTTTGTAAAAAATATTTTTTCATGTAATATCTACAATTTACCAATTTTTTCTTTATGGTGAGATCTTCACCCTTGCCAAATATCATGATACACGCTGAAAAATAACAAGTATCTAAACATTTTACGTCATAGTATCCCGGGTTGCCATATTAATATTATATCAAACTTAGGCGCCCTCATTAAATCCATGCTCTTTTTTGCCCAGCTGTATGCAGGTTTTGGAACATGCCGCAAATGAATTAGAATAGATAAATATTCTAAGCAGCAATAGCCTTGTTGGGTGTGAAATGGACTGCCCAGACGAATGTCTGCAGGTTCAAAACCCGAGGGCATGCACCACTGACTTCTTTTAAATTATGTCTGTATTCTTTGTGAATTATCGCTTGCTTTAACTGTGAAAGAAAACATCGTGAGGAAATACATACATACACACCTAAGAAGTTCTTTATAGGAATTTTGAAGGTGTGTGAAGTCACCAATCCGCACTAGGCCAGCGTGGTGGACTAAGGCCTAATCCCTCTCAATAGTAGGGGGGCAGAATATAATATAGGGCTGATATTATTATAGATATTAGGTGCTTTATCGAAAAAAGATAAAATTATAATTCGCGGATTACATTGTTTTGCTTTTATACGCTGAGAAATAATCGGATCATTCAGTGATCGAGATGTTTTCTACAAAGCTGGTACTGTTCAGGTAAGTGTTCAATTGCTTAATAGTTTTAAAATAAGCTTACAATTTACCCAAGGCTTAATTGTATCACGAACGCACTACACCGTTCTGAAGTCCAGGGTTCGAATGTCATGTCGGGCAAATGTTGGGTTTT
Organism: Manduca sexta; assembly: GCF_014839805.1. NCBI lineage: Eukaryota > Metazoa > Arthropoda > Insecta > Lepidoptera > Sphingidae > Manduca > Manduca sexta. The sequence continues at coordinate 38,558 of NW_023595407.1, read as the reverse complement.
TCTTGTGCCTGATATGACAATAGGCTCGTCCTCTGTCACATCATGGGACGAAACACACAAGTGAAAAATGGGTGATGACAGCGTAATGTGTGTGTGCTTATATCTTCCCTACCTACCCCTATAAATAAATAAACTAAATATAGGTATGCGAAAGCTGCTTCTATTAGAAGTAATATTAAAAACCCGGATAATAATATTAAAACATCTTGGAAAATTATTAATATTAAAACTGGCAAAACTAAATGACAAGATTGTATTGAACATTAATGACGAACTAGTTTCAGATAAAAATTCTGTGGCACATTACTCCGAAATTTTTTTCAGTAACATGAGACGACAAAATTCTGCCATCCTTACCAGAGCCAGCTGAGTCATTTTTAAAACAAAATTTTGATTTATCAATCCAATTTCAAATTTCACTTTGTTACGCCTTATCTATACTATTATATAAAGCTGAAGGGTTTGTTTAAAAGCGCTAATCTCAGGAACTACTGGTTCGAATTGAAAGTCTTTTAGTGTTGGATAGCCCTTGGTTCTTGGAAGGCTATAGGCTATCATCACGCTATGACCAAAGGGACCAGAAAATAAAAAATGTTGCAAAAACGGTTTTTTTTTTACTTTAGAGAGCTTACGTTGCGCGCGCTGCGTAAAATCTTGAAGTTATGCAACAATTTTGTATGACGGGTTTTATTTCTCTTAAAAAAATTCAAGAAAATATATTATTCAGCAAATACATTTGTCTGCTTGACTGTACGCGGTAAACTCCAAAACCACCCAACTGATTTCTAGAAATTTTGGTATGGAGATAGTTTGAGACCTTGAGAAGAATATCCCGGGAAAATATATAGCGTTACTTTTATAACGGAAAAGTTTAGCCCGGAAACATTTTATCCCACGGGCGGAGCCGCGGGCAAAAGCTAGTGATGTTATAAAAGTATTCATGAGCTTAAACATGAAGAGCACTGAAGATTTTTGTGGTTTGTCTGTTAAAGCATTGCAGTCGGTGATAGTTAGCATAGCCCCAATCCTTTCTGTTTGTTTTTAATTCCCGCATACGAGACGGCATATTCCCTAATCTTATGAAGATTAGTAAAGTAGTACCAATTATTAAAGCTGGTTTCTGCAACACCCAAATTGCAATGGGGACCGAACATTCAAAGAATTTCGAGTAAATTGAGTTCAGCAGTCTTTGCTATTTAGGAAGATCAGATATTTAACGGACATGGCTACGGCAGGGTATATTTTGCTTACTTCCAAAGCATTATGTCATATTTCATTTTTTTATTTATATATTTTTAGGAAGACTTATAGACTAATAAAGATTACAAAATTACATAACTATATAAATATACATATTGCTTATAATCTCTCTCTCTCTGCTTATATATATGTTACAATTTAATGTAATTTAATTGAATGCACCGTAGAACATAATGGACACAAGCAGCTACATATATTGCATTCTTCTCTGGGGTTCTGCTGTAGATCTGCAGACCATTTTTATTTCCAGAAACGAGCGATTCGTGCCACTTATAACCTTCACTCCCGCGATTCCCTTAAAGAATTGTTTAAGGAGGTGAATATACTAACTTTGCCAGCTGAATACATTTTTCAGAATATTATGTATGTCAGCAAACACCTAGGTACTTTAATGAAAAACATTGAGTTGCACTGTCTGAACACTAAAAATAAGAATAAACAAGATGTTCCAAATATCTGGCTCTGTAAAACGAATAAATTATGCAATACCTTCCATAATACAATTCCCTCTGAAATAACCAATCTCTGACATAAATTTAAGTGTCATGTAAGTGCAAGTTAATGTCCAAGGGTTATTATAATGTAAAGGACTACCTCGATGATCAGACGGTTTGAAAAAACAGTCCTACACACCCTGTCCAAGTCTATGTTAATGCCAATATTAGAAATTAATTACATTATCACGTGTACCTTTCTACTATATTGACATTATAGGTAACAGTTTTAAATTTCCATGACATATTTTATATTCTACTCGTTGACTTATCAATTAGTGAATGACGATCAACCGATTATTTTGTTGCGCTACCCTTTAAATTTATAATTTAAATCATAGTGACCTTGATCTATGTTAAAAATATAAAAAATAAAACAACAAAATTATGTATGTAAATGTAGGCGTATGCACGATATATGAATCGTTGTTTCATAGTTTAATGGATGTTTAAGTATTATTATTTTCTTGTCTCTTAATTTTTAGTAGGTATTCTTGAATAAATACTTTTATTTTGATTTTCTCCCCACTTTTACGGTGATGTGCGTGTACTAGCTTATATAATTATTGTACCACCAATGTACTCTTTTCCACCGTCTGTATACAAATTAGTCTTCTTTTTATTACATTTTTGGTGTACAAAAAAGTTTTAAATAAATAAATAAATAATCAGACTTTGTATACAAAAGACTTATAAAAAATACGAAAGATTAAATGGGCAATGGATGACAAAAAAATGCCTGGAGTTTCTTTCTGCCTCTCTTCGGGTACCGCTTAGGTAGCTAGTGAAAGGCTGGTAGGTTAACTAGGTTAGGACTTTTATCGTCCTCACCGGTGAGAATCGCGACGCGTTCCTCCTTTATGTTTATTAAGATTATATACATCATTTTATTTCTTCTTTCCTGCCAGCCCGAGCTGGCTTCTTAGCTTTGTTTACTTTATAGTCTTTCAATTATTTTATGTCCAATATAAATTGTCTTTAGTTTATATAAGCGACTTAATCTAAGTAATAATTAAATATTCTCATGTACCTTGACTTATCATGAGTGCAACTATGTTCGCCTCCGTGATGAATAAAGTATTTTATTTTTATTTATACTATGTGATGTTGACGCAATACTTTTCCCCTATGTACGAAGGAGACTTTCCCGCCCTCACACCCACCACTACAACTCCTGTACGCCTGTTCTAGGTTATGTTGGTACTGATTATGAAGTTGATAACTGAATATGTTCTTGGTCTGTATCAGCCTGGAGACTGCAATTTCGTGATATGGCGATAGACACCTCTATCATGTCATGAAAACTCATTGGGAAAATTAGTTGCCCAGGTCCACCTACTCCTTCGGAGATAAAGGTGTCATGCGTTTTGTTGTCACAAGGCGGGTAGAGCCACGATCAAAAGCCAGTTCCATGCTAATGGATATTATTTTTCCTGTTGTTTACCATAATCGGGAAAAAAGATTATCACAAGTAGGCCCGTAGATCGTTGTGTATTGACAACTTAAATCGCCACTTCATGGGTGGTCATTATCTTGACCTATAAATGCGACTTGATACGTTAAAGTGTAAGATACTCTAACTACAAAATCTGATAAGTTATCAGTATTATGCGTACAAATTCCATAGCCGTAACTTTTAGCTCTAAGGGGAAAAGGTTTGTGGTTAATTAAGAATCAATTATGCCTAAATAATGGGCTTAGAGAAAGTACATTTTACGCAAATACATTGTTTTCACCACTATGTAAACGTATAAAACCTTGGGAAACCCCCTGCCTCAAAATCATAATGAGAAGGCGTACCCAAAAGTAATTGTAACCTGTGTTGTCAATGCTTCTTCAACTTGAGGAACGATTACAACAAGAGAAGAACGTCTGTCAAAACTCTAGCAGTCCAACAACAGCAAAATCGGCGGTTGCTAATAATCAAAACCCTCGAAAACTATAAAATGTTGAAAAGCATTTTCGCATATAAATGGTTAATGCAGTGGCATCTTTTCCAGTTTGCTGGTGGCAGCAGTAGCATGCGGCGAGCTAGATTTTCCCCCGGGATTCCAATTTGGAGCTGCTTCATCAGCATACCAGGTGGAAGGGGGCTGGAATGCTAGTGGTAAATATAAATTCCAAGATTCTATCAGGTATCCAATTCTGAAGTTTAATTCTGATCTTTAAATCTAATCTGAGTCATACTTCTTACTAGATTTAGCGTTCCGAACATTCACTGTGTTCAACTGAATTGAATTGCAATCCATTCAAACTGACTTTAGTAAGGTCAATACTTACAGTTGCAATATTTACACTTGTGTTTCTGTACGTAGTGGCGCTCATGATATAAAAACTCGAGTCTAAGTGTAAACGTGGATTTGAATAAAAATATTAGTTAAATAAGCAAAATTGTTTGCTGTTCAAGTGAATAAATAGGTTGTAACAGTGACGTTTGGTTGCCATTTTAGTTCAGATTTTGAACAAATATTTAATATGGACGTTCGTGTCTATAGAATATACGTTAATGATCTGAGTATTAATTCTTACAATATTTTTATTTAGATAAAACCGAGAGCATTTGGGACAGGTTTGTACACGAAAAGCCCCATTTCATAGCTGACCAGGCGACTGGAGACGTGGCTTGTGACTCCTACCGCCTCTGGAGGCGCGACATCGAGATGGCTTCTGAGCTTGGCCTGCACTTCTACCGCTTCTCCATTGCCTGGAGTCGACTGATGCCCAACGGTTTTGCCAACAAAATCAGCGAGGACGGACTCAACTACTACAACAACCTGATCGACGGACTCCTTGAGAAGGGCATTCAGCCGATGGTGACGCTGTACCACTGGGATCTGCCGCAAAGACTGCAGGATTTAGGCAAGTTTCCCACTTCTTTGTTAGCGCAGACGAACCTTATCTATCTATCTATATCTTCTTCTATACTTATAATAAATCTGTAGAGAAGTCAATTCTGTACATGAAATATATTTCCAAAATAATAACTATCAGGGGGTGATTAGGGATCGATACTGATGCCGAAAATGCAATTAGTAAAATTTTTGTCCGTCTGTCTGTCTGTCTGTCTGTCTGCATAACCGTTATAGAAACAAAAACTACTCGACGGATTTTAACGAAACTTGGTACAATTATTTGTCATACTCCTGTGCTGGTTATAGTATACTTTTCATCACGCTACAATTAATAGGAGCAGAGCAGTGAAGGGAAATGTTGGCAAAACGGGAGAAGTTACTCCATTTTTTAAGTTTTCGCCGCGTGTGTAACCTTAATGGTTAAAGCTACACAGAAATCATGTATGACGGAAATGTTCGCCTTAAAATTATATAAAAATATCCCACGACAGCATATGTCTATCTTTTATGGTTGACTCATAATAACACGTGTAGCTCCCGATAGCATATTACGTTTGTAACACTCTCAGTCAGCCCCGGATCTGGGGGCAAGCCAGGGCCCGTGCCCCGGGCGGCGAATTTAGAGGGCGGGAAATTCAAACTTGGCAGACGAATACACATCTCATCATTAACGCAACTTTGACTACTGCGACATCTATACTCTATACTATTATATAAAGCTGAAGAGTTTGTTTGTTTGAACGCTCTAATCTCAGGAACTACTGGTTCAAACTGAAAAATTCTTTATGTGTTGGATAGCCCTTTGTTTGTGGCGTGCTATAGGTTATATATCATCACGCTATACCCAATAGGAGCGGAGCAGTAATGGATAATTTCAGGAACTACCGGTTCGAACTGAAAAATATTTTTGTGTAGGATAGCCCTTTATTCGTGAAGTGCTATAGGTTATATATCATCACGCTATACCCAATAGGAGCGGAGCAGTAATGGCTAATCTCAGGAACTACCGGTTCGAACTGAAAAAATATTTTTGTGTTGGATAGTCCTTTGTTTGTGGAGTGCTGTATATCATCACGCTATACCCAATAGGAGCGGTTCAGTAATGGCTAATCTCAAGAACTATCGGTTCGAAAAATATTTTTATGTTAGATAGCCCTTTGTTCCTGGAGTGCTATAGGCTATATATCATCACGCTATGACCAATAGGCGCAGAGCAGTAACAGTTTCAGCATGTTGCAAAACGGGGAAAATATATTATTTTTGAGAGCTTCTGTTGCGTGCGCTGCGTAAACGGTTAAAGTTATGCAACAATGATGTATGACGGGATTGTTCCTCTTAAAAGTTATACAAAAATTTATTGTAAAACAAAAGTCCCCCGCTGAATTTGTCTGCCTGAACGTGTTAAACTCAAAAACTACCCAACGTATTAGGATAAAATTTGGTATGGAGACAGTTTGAGACCCTGTGAAGAACACAGGCTTCCGGGAAAATATATAGCGTGACTTTTATAACGGAAAACTCTAGCCTGAAAAACTTTATAACGCGGGCGGAGCCGCGGGCAAAAGCTAGTTTTGAATAAATCCTCTAGCATGTGACTAGATAATCAACGCATATTTTTCTTAGACTCTTAAAGCCGAGTATACTTTATGAACGACTTCATTAATTTAAAGAAAACTCCTAACAAGTTAGACGATAATTCCAGGCGGGTGGACTAATCCCTCATTGTGGACTGGTTCGGAGACTACACACGCGTGGTCTTCTCCCATTTCGCAGACAGGGTCAAGATCTGGATCACCATCAATGAACCCATAGTGGTTTGTGACGCCGCTTATATTGCTAACACCAACGCACCAGGAATATATGACCCTGAAGTCGGCATTTACTTGTGCAATAAAAATGTGCTAATGGCACACGCGAAAGCTTATAGGATTTATGACAAGGAGTTCAGAGCGATGTACCAAGGTTAGTAATTTTGCTTCAGACCTTTGTTTATGGCAGCAATGCAAAAAGAAAGTAAAACCTTTACAAAAATCATGCCCTATAAACACCAATAAAGCTATTAGGAGGAATATAAAGACTATTTTTTTGTACAGTTGTATTTGGAATACTTAACCAAAGAGGCGATATTAGCTCAAAGTGGCCAATACGACAAAATGCCAGTTTTATATTTAATGACCTCAGAACAATAACAAGCAAGACCTAATATTACACTACTCCCTATAGAAATAAAAAGGTAATATAAGAAATAAATCTATACAAAGCGTTTCTAAACTTTAAATATAAAAATTGAGTTGAAAGAAAAGTGTTTTCTGATAGTAGATAACTGAAAAATTAAATAAACAGATTACCAAACACCAACTCTTAAGCTTATTTTTAAAGAAACTTTTTCTGTTTTTCTTTTTAAGTTTCGCTTAATCAAACCCTTAATTTTGTACTCCAGGTGAATTGTCACTGGCTAATCACCTGACATGGTACGAACCACTCACCCCTGAAGATGAGGAGGCGACGGAGAAAGTGAGGCAGTACATGGTAAATTAGAATAATAATTTATTTACCAGTGGCGAAGAGTCCATATAACCCGATTTCTGCCGGCTTCCCTTTCGTAATTTATGTAAAATTTTGCTAGCATTAGAACGATTTGCACGCAACGATTTACCGCACTTATTAGTACCTATAAGTTGTGTCGTGTTACCTTTCAAAAAACTTCGCCCTTCGCCATTGATTTACATACAAAGCAATCGTCGGTAATTCAATCGAATTCAATATCACATAAGCCGTAACATAACAGTGGTATACTTAGAACAAGCCAAACCCATATAATATTATATGACTGTTAAAAATAACGGTGTCGAAGTTGCATTACGGTACGACTGCAGAGCTGAGGTCTTGGGTTTGATCTCCGGATCGGGCGGTGATATTGGGTTGTTCTACTCACTATCAGCCCAGGCGTTTGTAACTGGTAGCGATAAACCTACTATCACATTATGGGACGGAAAACACGCAGCGGAAAGTGTCTATTAGTTCCGCCTCTGTCTGCTCATTCAGGGATAAAACGCGTGAGTGTGTGTGTGTGTGTGCAAGTTCAATTGTTTTTTGGATTGTAGTGGATTTTGTTGATAGTTTTTCTTTTTGTTAATATAGAGGCCAATCGTAGATTTCACTTGAATTTCCCAAAATGTGAGCCACAAGATATTTTTTCAAACCAGTTCCTTAAGGGATTTGGCTTAATTGTACAACCGGTCGACTTCCTAACGCCAACTCGCCACATGAGATTTGAACACAGGACCTCCTGGTCCGAGTAGCATATACTATACCAAGAAGATAATAGGTTAATAATAATCCCAATTTACTAGGTCGGTCGCTACTCCCACGCCGTGTACTCGAAAGAGGGCGGCTGGCCGCCAGCGGTGGAACAAGTGGCTGAACTCAGTAAAGCTAAGGGTTACTCCGAGTCCACCCTGCCAGCGTTTACTGACGAGGAAATTGAGTTCATTAGAGGTGAGATCCTGGCGCGTTTGCTGGTTTTACATTTGATTTAAAACCCGCCGTAATGATAGCAAGTGTAACGCGTTCCAAGATTAACCTATAAACCATTAGTTTATAGTCTTACCTCTTTTTTTTAACGTGCGCGGCAAAACGACCGCACTGTACCTGATGGTAAGTGGAGTGTGGTCCACAATGTCGACTGACGAGAGATGATTACCCTCGACAGTCGACACAATTATGATCCCGGAACGCGACACACGTGGGCCACTATGGCGAGTTTTAACACCTAGTGCACGGGGGATGCTATTCGAGCAAATATAAAATATATCCTACTACCAGCAAACTTATTAAAACTATTGGTGTATCCGAGAACCTACATCGTGTTTCGAACAGGCCGGCATGATTGCCACCCGACCAGGGTGGTCATTGCTCGTCAATCGATATTGGACGCCAAACAATTTACCATGAATGACGTTTTATAAATACACGTGTCATTGACCAGCAACATCGTTCGTGAAAATATGCTTGTTCTGAGTAAAACAGCCTGAGAAAACTGCGTACTACTTACTAAGGTTACGGACCTGTACATATAATTACAAAATGTCTCTAGGAAGGAATAAACAAATTCAGCATATATTTGTTAGAAAAGGATATGCAACGATAGTTACGTAAAATGAGTGCCGCACGCTCATTGGCCAAAGCGCGTGTGACGTATAAACAGAGAAATCTGGGAAAAGTCGGTCTCTTGATTTTATTCGTGTTCAATAAGTTCGAACTTAGATCGAGTAAAATAGTATAAAATAATATATTTTCATAAAATATGCATGCATTAAATAAAATAATTTTAAAAATGTATTAATTTATTCATGTATTTAAGTATACATAATGTAATGAATTAAGAAAACAATTTATTGCGTGAACAGAGAAAGATTTATGTTGGATAAGGTGAACTATGTAAAAACATTTATGGTCACATATATATCACTCCGCTCGAAATGATCGGAACAGATCGTAGAATATGTTGTTGGCATCCGATCGTTCTCACACCTTTGAATCCTAATTACACTCAACCATTTTTCTTCCAGCAGTCCATCTTTAGGGATTCTATTACTGAAAGAAAAATAAAATAGTAAATATTTACAAGTGTTCTATGTAAATTTATTTATACACGATTCATTATTACCTAAATATTATATTCTTTTATTACATACAATGTTATTATTATAATACAAAAATAGAAGATTAATCCTGATACATTAATTACCCATCTTCCCATAGCATCTTGCATTGACACGGACCGAGCGTCGACCGCCGCGCCGCGCCGTCGCCATGACAGTCGAATAAAATGCACCTCGGTTTATTAGTTTAAAATAAGTTAAATAGTGTATACTTATTACTTAGGCATGAAATGAAACTTTTTTCCATTCACAGTTGCAGTATAATTTGTACATCGTCTAAAAACACAGGAAGGCATTTTATTTAGAAAATATACAAGTTAGTAAGCCGAGTAGCCGCGACACTGGATGGAGCTTGACTAAATGAATGTCGGGCAATTTCTTTAATT
>NW_023595407.1:0-28402 GCF_014839805.1 Manduca sexta | reverse complement strand
CAGCACCACATTAAACACAAGAAATGTATTACTGTAATTAACAAATCCCCATATATCCATACAATCGTCGGGTGTAGAGGGACGGACGGATCCATAAGCGGAAACCACTCACCCTCGGCCACTAATAATTATAGATAAACTATGATGTGTTGCTGTGTACTCCCCAAAGTCGAAAATAAATAAACCCTTGAGTGGAATCATTTGGAAAAAAAACACATCCCGGTTCCGTCCATTATCGGAAAATCGGAACTGTCAGTTTTGACAGCAGTCCTTGGACCTTGTGCGTCGGCGCGTAAAAACGCGCGGTTCTTATCTTTATTAACAATATGTGGCATAAACAGTGTAATAATTATGGATTTTCGTTCTGTAAACGGTGTTATATTTCTAAACAAATTTTTAATATGGGTACATACATTATAATAAAGTTCAAATTACGACTTCAGTATTAGATGTAATTATTAAAGGTTCTACCTACCTGTATTCGACACTAAATGTCGAATAATATACAACATATATAACCGTAATGAATAATATACAACATATATATGGCATGAATTTACTGGTTGGACTCCCCACTGCCAATGTCTCACAGAAAACCAAGTGACAGAGATCGTCGAACTTAGGTCAAGCCATTTGAGCCATTTGATTATATCCCAATTTATGCTATAACAAATTAATAAAATGAATATATAGGGTAATTTTAAACATTGCGTTACTGAATGAAACCACTTATTCATTTCCCAGAAAATAGCACTTTACACTTAGTTACTCGAACCGAAGTCATAGAATAAAATATATAAGTTTCGAACAAATAAATACCAATAATTAATATTTAAATTTTTCATACCTTAATGTAAACATTTCGGTCTCAAGTACCTACGATGTGATGTTTTGACGGTACTTTAGTTCTGTTAAAATTGTAAATCAATACCTGTTTTAAATATTCTTTGTAATACTCTATTCTCTCCGTGTCTTGCGACCCGGTAGAGCTGGAGTATCCGTTCTCTGTGACGATGAACTTCATGTCACCATACCGCTCCCTCAGCCACAGTATTTGGTTACGCAGACCTTCGGGATAAACCTGGAAATTCATATTAATTACTATTAATTACGGCCAATTGACAATTTCTAAACGTATACAACGTGCCTAAAATCCGAAATATAGTTTCTTAATTTTTCTACTCTGAGTTCGATTATGTATTTTTAATAGTTTTTAATACTTCATTTCGAAGAAAAAATTAAAAAGAGAAAAATTCTTGTTGACGTCATACATACGGTTGAATGAAGTAGTTCCTTGGACCACCTTACTAATTATTTAAAAAAACTAAAACACCGTAATTTCTCAATGTCAAATGTCAATATAACGATAGGTATGTCTGGTATGTCACAACCTCAGAACAATGACAAGCAGTCACAACTGTAACTTTCAAAGAAAGAGACAAAAACAAAAAACTGTCACTTCACTTCTTTTTTACTGCAAAGCAAAGGTCATTACGTCTTGAGCCGTATATATGATGTCATTCGGTGTTTACGTCGTATTAGAATAAAACAAAATTCAAAGTGAAAATCATGAATGAAAATATGTGAGTTTTGAAAAAAGAAAAAACATGGGTCTCATAATTTCAGATCTAGTTTTATAAAATATAAACATTTACATTGAAAAAATTTAATGTTGTCAATTATGATAAAGAATTTCGCTCTTGGACCGACTGTTACTAAAATTTATGATTAAAGAGAATTCTCTTTGATTCAATCAATCAGGAAGTTTGACATAATTACAGACTAAGATGTTTTTATTACATAGAAACGTTATCCGAGCTCAATATTGGCAAGACCGCGACTAGCAATTATCTTAATTACTAGTCGGCTTACTAACTTTTTGTATTTTTATAAATAAAATGCTTTCCTGTGTTTTTAGACGATGTATAAATTAAATTCCAACTGTGAATGAAAAAACTTTTCGTTTCATATGTTAGTAATAAGTATACACTATTTAACTTATTTTTAATTAATAAATGCATTTTATTCGACGCTCATGGCGACCAGAGACCAATAAACTACATGGCCACGGCGATCGACGCTCGGGCCGTATCAATGCGAGCTGCTAGGGCTGTAAATAGTGCGCTGTTTTTATGTGCAATTTTGTTAGTCTATGACGCGTCTAGTTGTAAAACGTCATTGATTACAGATGACATATTTTCAACGGATTCTATCAGCGATTAAAAATAAGTCAAATACCTATTAAATGACAAAATAGGACGATCTTAAAACGGCTGAATAAATTCTATTAAAACCTGAACACTTTAAATCCATTGTCCAGGCTTGACAGATTCTACATGTACTCCCGTGGCTACTTTGCTTTCTGAACATTGTCTATCTTTAGGTCAAAACTCACAAACAACCACGAGGAATGTGCACGCTTCCAATCAGGTTGTACTTCGTATTTCACGTTGATCTCCGGCAAACCTTGGGTCATGTCACGTACCTCGCCCTCTTCCGCCAAACGCGTTAGTCGACTCGTGTAGTGGTTCACTGCGTAGTAGTCAAATGTACCTGCAAATTGATTTGATTTGTGCAAGAACAGCCCACTCCACGCGTTCCTGAGAAAAAGGGTCTTGACAGACGGACGGACGGACGGACAAAAAAGTGATCCTATAAGGATTCTGTTTTTTACTATCGAGGTACGGAACCCTAAAAAAAGAGGTAAGACTATAAACTAGTGGTTTATAGGTTAGTCCTGGAACGCTACACTTACTATCATTATGGCGGGTATTAAATCAAATGTAAACAGAAAAGGATACAAACATCCCGCCACCAGCAAACGCACCAGGATCTCACCTCTAATGAACTCAATTTCCTCGTCAGTAAACGCTGGCAGGGTCGACTTGGAGTAACCCTTAGTCTTGCTCTCCTCAGCAATAATTTTTTCCACCACTGGCGGCCAGCCTCCCTCTTTTGAGTACACGGCGTGGGGTAGCGACCGACCTAGTAAATTGAGGTTATTATTAACCTGTTATCTTCTTGGTATAAGTATATGGTATTCGGACCATGTGGTATTGCGTTCAAATCTCATGTGGCGAGTTGGCGTCAGGAATTCGACCAGTCGTAAAGTTAAGCCAAATCGCTTTAGTAACTGGTTTGCGAAAAAATTTTTACGCCTCACATTGAGGGAAATACAAGTGGAAGTTACGATTAGGCTGTATAACAAATAAAATTTTAACGAAAAAAAAACGATTACAAAATTCACTATAATCCAAAAAATAATAGAACTTTATACACCCTAAACTTACTGGTGGTAGGTTTCTCATATGTGAGAGTCCGCCTGGGTAGGTACCACCGCAATGTCTATTTCTGCCGCAAAGTTGCCGTGTGTAGTCACTGTTGTGTTCCGGTTTGAAGAAAATTGTAGCCAGTGTAACTACTGGACATAATCAGACTTAACATCTCACGTCTCAGGATGGCGATCGCAGCGGAATACCAAACAATACTTTGTAATTCAAGGCCTTGGATGATGTTTCTAGTGTTTATGGGCGGTCGTATGGCCTACCATCAGGCGAACGGCAAGCTCGTCTCGTCATTCAAAGCAATAAGAAAAAACACACACACACACACATACACGCCTTTTATTCCCGAAAGGGTAAACAGAGGCGGAACTGATGAATTTTCCGCTGTGTGTTTTCCGTCCCATAATGTGATAGGAGGTAGGTTTATCGCCATACCGGGTACAAATTCCAGACTCCGGGCTGATACTGAGTAGAAATACCCAATATCACCGCCCGACCCGGAGATCGAACCCGAGACCTCCCAGCTCTGCAGTCGTACCACAATGCAACTACGACACCGCTGTCATTTTTAACAGTCGTATAATATAATCAGTTTTTGCCCGCGGCTCCTCCGCGTGATAAAGTTTTCCGGGCTAAAGTTTTCTGTTATAAATGTCACGCTATATATTTGCCTGGGATAAGAAGAAAAGTAATCAATGTTCTTTTCCGGGGTCTCAAACTACTTCCATACCAAATTTCATCCAAATCCGTTGGGTAGTTTTTAACTTTAACGCGACAGACAGGCATACAAATGCAGCGGGAGACTTTGTTTTATAATATATTTCTTAGAACTTTTAAGGGGAACAATTTTGTAATACATATAAATCTTTCGTAACTTTAAACGCTGATTCAGCGCCCACAACGGAAGCTTTCAAGAGGAATCAATTTCCCGTTTTTTGCAAATTTTTTATTGAAGCTCCGCTCCTACTGGTCGTAGCGTGATGATATTCACCCTATATCCTTCCCCGATAAATGAGTTTTTAAACAGTAAAATTTATTTTTTTCAATTTGAAATAATTTCTGAGATTAGCGCGTCCAAATTAAAAAATTCTTCGGTTTTATATTACAATATAGATTGTGTGATAAAAATATCGCTATATATTTTCCCAGGATAGAAAGTAGCCTATGTTCTTTCCAGTCTCTAACTATCTCCATACCAAATTTTATAGAAATCCGTTGGGTAGTTGTTGAGTTTATCGCTGGGGTCTTTGTTCTCTAATATATTTTTTAATTTCTGTTTTGAGAGGAAAAATTCCGTCATACATAATTGTTGCATAACTTTAACCGTTTACGCAGCGCACGTAACGGAAGCTCGCAAAAGTAATAAATTTTCCTGTTTTTGCAACATTTTTCATTACTGCTCCGTTCCGATTGGTCATAGCGTGATTATATATAGCTTATAACCATTCTCAATAAATATGCTATCCAACACTAAAAGAATTTTTCAATTCGAGCCGGTAGTTCTTGAGATTAGCGCGTTCAAACAAACAAACTTTTTAGTTTTATATAATAGTATAGATATGGGTTTGGCTTGTTCTAAGTATACCACTGTTATGTTAGGGGTTATGTGATATTGAATTTGATTGAATTACCGACGATTGTTTTGTATGTAAATCAATGGCGAAGGGCGAAGTTTTTCCAAAGGTAACACGACACAACTTATAGGTACTAAAAGTGCAAATAACCGTTGCGTGCAAATCGTTCTAATAATTGTAAAATTTTACATAAATTTTATATAAGCGGCGATAGCCTAGTTGGGTGTGGGACGGACTGCCAAGACGAATGTCCGCAGGTTCAAATCCTAAGGCACACACCTCTGACTTTTCTAAAAAATCATGTGTGTATTCGTAGTGAATTTATCGTTCGCTTTAACGGTGAAGGAAAACATCGTGAGGAAACCTGCACATCTGAGAAGTTCTCTACAGGAATTTCGAAGGTGTGTGAAGTCTACCAATCCGCACTAGGCCAGCGTGGTGGACTAAGGCCTAATCCCTCTCAGTAGTAGAGGAGGCCCGTGCTCAGCAGTGGGCAAGTATATAATACAGGGCTGATATTATTATTATTATTATTTACATAAATTACGAAAGGGAAGGCAGGAATCGGGTTGTATGGACTCTTCACCACTGGTAAATATATTATTATTCTAATTTACCATGTACTGCCTCGCTGTCTCCGTCAACTCCTCATCTTCAGGGGTGAATGGTTCGTACCACATCAGGTGATTAGCCAGTGTCAATTCACCTGGAGTACAAGAATTAAGGGTTTGACGAAGCGAAATTTAAAAAGCAAAATCTAAAACTTATCTTTATAAATAAGCATGGGAGTTGGTATTTGTTTAATTTTTCAGTCATTTACTCTCAGAAAACACGTTTCTTTCAACTCCTATTTTTATATGTGAAGGTCAGAGATGCTTTCTATAGTTTTTTCTCAAATTACCTTTTTTTATTTTCAAAGAAAGCAGTATGATGTAATTAATCATTCCGATAGCTTTATTGGTATTCACATAGCATGATTTCTCTTAAGGACTACTGTCTTTTCCCTTTTCCTTCATAAAAAAGGCTCTAGAAAATAATACTAACCTTGGTACATCTCTCTGAACTCCTTGTCATAAATCCTATAAGCCTTCGCGTGGGCCAACAACACATTTTTATTGCACAGATAAGTGCCGACTTCAGGGTCATATATTCCTGGTGCGTTGGTGCCATAACTATAAGTGCCATCACAAAACGATAAGGGTTCATTGATGGTGATCCAGATCTTGACCCTGTCTGCGAAGTGAGAAGACCACGCGTGCGTAGTCTCCGAACCAGTCCACAATGAGGGGATTAGTCCACCCGCCTGGAATTATTGGTTAGCTTGTTAGGAGTTTTTTTAGATTAATGGAGCCGAGCATGAAAATTCGCGACTTTAAGAATCTGAAATATGCGTTGATTATCTTATCACATGCTAGAGGATTATTCCGTGATAAAGTTTGTCTGTGCTAATTAAGAAGAGGGAAACTTACCTAAATCCTGTAGACTTTGCGGCAGATCCCAGTGGTACAGCGTCACCATCGGCTGAATGCCCTTCTCAAGAGAGTCCGTCGATCACGTTGTTGTAGTAGTTGAGTCCGTCCTCACTAATTTTGTCGGCGAAACCGTTCGGCAGCAGTCGACTCCAGGCAATGGAGAAGCGGTAGAAGTGCAGGCCAAGCTCAGCAGCCATCTCGATGTCGCGCCTCCAGAGGTGGTAGGAGTCACAAGCCACGTCTCCATTCGCCAGGTCAGCTATGAAATGGGGCTTGTCGTGTACAAACCTGTCCCAAATGTTCTCGGCTTTATCTAAATAAAAAAAAACGAATTAACACTCAGATTAAATTTAAAGATCTGAATTATAAACTACAGGATTGAATATTGTAAAAGAATTTTGGAATTTATATTTACCACTAGCATTCCAGCCGCCTTCCACCTGGTATGCTGCTGAAGCAGCTCCAACTGGAATCCCGGGGAAGTCCAGCTCCTCGCATGCTACTGCTGCTACCAACAAACTGGAAAAATTACACTTTATAAACAATTTATTTGGGAAAAGGCTTTTCAACATATTATTTTTGCGATCGTTTTGATTATTAGCAACCGCTAAATTTACCTTTCTGAGCCAATTATTTAGTCATAACTTTATCTGGATCAAACATAAACCTTTCCCCCTTAGAGCTAAAAGTTACGATCATGAAATTTGGACCCAAAATACTGATAGCGTATCAGATTTTGTAGTTAGATAATATAACATTTTAACGTATCATATCGGAATCAGTCTTAATAATGCTCCATATTAACCATATTTTGTTTTTGTTTTATTTTATATTCTTAAAATTGTATTCTTTCCCTTTTTTTACACAGTTCATTTCAAGTTAAGTTTGTGAAAATATTTAATTTTAGTTTTAGATTTAGAATTTATACATTTGTTTTGAATCTCAACTCTTTAAATACTTAGTATTGCTTGTGTGTGTCTTTTGTTTTAATTGCGATTAAAGTGTATGTGTATCATTTTGCAAATTATTCTTTTTTTATCACAAATAGTGCATGGTGTGACTGCCTTAAGAAGGTGTTACTGTTACATATTATAATATTGTTTCTCTTTTATTTAGTGTAAGCAACATTGTAACAACAACTGGCTGTCCTAAATAAATAAATAAATGTATCAGTTGTATTTACAGATCAAGATAACGACCATCCATGAATGGGCGATTTAAGTTGTCAATATACAAGGATCTTATATATTCGGGTCCACTTGTGATAATCTTTTTCCCCGATAGTGCTAAACAACAGATAAAATTATATTTATGGATATCATGGAACTGGCTTTTGATCGTGGTTCCACCCGCCTTGTGACAACAAAACGCATGAAGTTTTTATCTCAGAAAGGTTAAGTGGAGGTGTAACCAAGGCAACTATCGCAATGTGTTTCCATGACGTGATAGGACCGAATCTATCGTCATGTCAAGAAATTGTATGCCGGTCTGATACTGACCAAAAAGTCAGTTATCAACTACATGATCAGTACTAGCATTATCTAGAACAGGGATCACCGCTGCTGATCCTGGCGTACAGGTATTGTAGTGGTGGGTGTGTGGGAAAGTCTCTCTCCTATAGAGGGAAAAAAGTATTGCGTCAACATCATATAGTATAGGGGCAGGTAGAAAGAAAATATGGCCGGATTACTGTCCTAGGATTTAAACGCCAAATCTCCGTTTGATGCCTTTCATTGGCGGGAAGAAGATATCAGTTGCGGGCAGCGTCCAGCCCCGAAGGAGGTGGTGGCAATGAGTGCCTCCATACGGCGAGCTGTCGTGGAGGGGTGATGTCTCAGGCTGGAGGCCCCGATAGCGGGACTCCGTATCGTCGCGGTAGTGTGGCCTGTCTTGGCTGGACAGACGCTACGGCGCGGCAACCTTTCGGTTGGCACAGATGCTCACCGGGCATCCGCCCTGTGGAATGGGGATGTTTGGAGTATTCCACCATGGTATCCCCTGCCTGTCGTAAGAGGCGACTAAAAGGGGCCACGGTCGTCGTTTTGGTGTTTCTTTGTACACCTCAGTTGACCTCCGGGATGGACGGCAGTGTGCAGTAGGCCTCATGCTGCCGTTGATGCCGAGAGCGTCCTTCGGTGCGCGGGGGCTTGAGAGCGTTTATACGTTCGCAATACAACTACACCAGGGGTAAATTGTAAGCTTATTTTAAAACTATTAAGGAATGAACACTTACCTAAACAGTACCAGTTTTGTAGAAAACATCTCGATCACTGAATGATGAGAGTATTTCTTAGCGTATAAAAGCAAAACAATGTAATCTGTGAATTGTATTTTCTTATCTTTTTAGATAAAGAATCTAATATCTATAATAATATCAACCCTGTATCATACTGTACCATTGCTGAGCATAGACTCCCCCTAATACGGTGAAGGTTTAGGCCTTAGTCCACCAAGCTGGACTGGTGCGAATTGGTAGACTTCACACACCCTCAAAATTCCTATAGAGAACTTCTTAGGTATACAGGTTTCCTCACATTGTTTTCCTTCACTGTTAAATCAAGCAGTTATTCACAAAGCATTTGAACATATTATAAATCAAAGTTCTCTTTTCTGTCTGTTTGTATGTTGTCGGTTTTCTCAAATCTACTGAACGAATTTTTATGAAAATTGGTATGGAGATAGTTTCAGACCCTGGGAAGGTTATACGCTACTTTCTATCCCAGGAAAATACATAGCAGGATTTTTATCCCGGAAAACTCCTTGACGCGGGTAAAGCCGGTAACAAAAGGTAGTACACACATAATTTTTAGAAAAGCCTTTGGAAATTGACCCTGCAGACATTCGTCTCAGCAGTTCGTTTCACACCCAACTAGGCTATCGCCGCTTAGAGTATCTATTCTAAAAGAATTTGCGGCAGGTTCAAAAAGTAGGGTGTAGTTCTGTGGCGGTCTTAGCCGGCGGAGTTAAAAAAGGTCCCCGAATTCAACAATTTGTTGGTTAGAATGGTGATCTAAAAAGTCTTCAGCTAACAGCCGTTTTCAATAAACGATCTCAATCTCAATCCTCAATCCGATTCCGTAAAAGAACCAATAAAAATAACTTATTTGTAAGTATGTCAAAAATACTTTGTTCTGATTGGTCCATCTTTACCTATGATAGATCCGCGCGAGGTCACAAAAGTTGCTTCCATGATTAAAGTCTTAATTGAGTTTAAAATTCAAGATGGCGTGCGATTTAGAAAAAAAATAATTCAAATTTCACATACGAATGTATTAAAGCCGTAATGATGTACAGTCTGCGAAAGTAGCTGGACTAAAAACTTCAAAATGTGTCCAAATGTACTTTCACTCGATTTTTTAAAATCTAAAATAAAGTCAAACATAAGTTTATTTTGTTTATAAAAATCAATTGTTAATATAGACACAAAAGTTTAATTCCATTTTGAAAATTTTAATTTATTCAGCTACTTCTGTGGCTGATTTTACTCATGTATGAAAGTGCATTTAATGGAAATTATCTTTTTACTAAGTACCGAATATGTGGTTTAATTATTATGCCGAATAGGAGAGATATTGGTTTCTTCGCCGATTGCGAGTTCGAATCTCGAAGGATAATAAGTAATTAAGAGTAATCTGATATTTACAGTTAACCAATCCGATTTTGGGCTGAAAATATTTACATGAATTTTTTTTAAATACCTACAGCACGACAAATGACGCCACTGCATCTGATGGTAAGTGGAGTGGGGTCTAATCAAAAGTCGACATATGAGAGATAGTACCTCGACAGTCGACACAATTATGCCGGCCTGTTGGAACCGGATTACAGGCTGATCCTGGAACACGACACACTTACGTGGGCCACTATGGCGGGTTTTAACACCTTGTGTACGGTGGTCCCTATCTGAACGGATATAAAATATACCACCAGTGTTATGTTAAGATTAAGTAAAGTCATGTGCTAATATTTAGTACATTGCTCCATTATGACCGATAATAGCTTATCTTATTCGTTGGTATCAAGATAGTTAAATATGTTAGCGCTTACCTAATTTATCATTCAAACGCCTGCCGAAATCTAATAGCAATGAATAAGCCGTACGCATTTTGCTTGTCTATTTTTGTGCAGGAGTTTGAATTTTGTTAGTGGATTAAGCACACAGATTCACATCTTTTATACTAAAAAGCGTCGATAGAGGCGAAACTAATTGGCATTCGTTTCGGGCTATTATAGTATTTAGTTCTTTGTTATCACGAAGGCAACAAAAAATCCGAAATGTCGAGAGAAAATCATAATAATATAAATAATCGCGATAAAATCCAAAAAATAGTTTTATTTTAATATCTAATATTTGTTTTTGTTGGTTTCATTGTTTCTTCGTAAACATAAGAAATCATTATTCAGTTCAACCTATTACGGATCGTTATAAATTATATTAGGTACTAAATTTAATCTCACTGATATTGTGCAGAAAACTTATTATACTTAAGTATTTTTGCCTGACGCAAGGATTGAATCCAAGACGTCAGGGCGGTAATCCTAGTGATACATCTACACCGCCGGCGCAGTCAAATTTGGATACAATGGCCATTTCTTTCACACGTTAATGCAATCTATAGTTGCCTTCAATTTACATTCGAAACTATGAAGAATGTAGTTAAGTTCGTCTAATATGTAAAGGGGAATCATTGATTGTGTTGCTATAATTTGCAATGAGTTCTTATGTATTAAGTTGGATATGGTATATATTATACGGGACGTATGAAAATATGAGACTAATGGAACATCATCTTTATGGCGGGAAAATACGAATATGGTAGAACCATATTAGTAACAAAATTAGTTTTAGGTAATGAGGTGAATCGGCCACTTACGTATAATCAATTATTTACTGGACATTTTGTATATACTTACTTAATTAAATCTTTACTTCGGCAGATAACGTGCAGACCGACTATAAATTTTATTGTAAGTAGATAAGTTTTAAATTGCGTAAGTACCTAATATTTCATGTAATTTGTGACCAATGTTTAATGATTCATTAATTGGAGGCTATGTAAGTTTGTTGAGTTTACCGGCTTACTTGACTGTTGGTCGCCGCTTTAAAAGGGTTTTTATCTTATTTGATTAAGAGTTTAAGATGTAAAACCTCTTTGCATTGACAGATAATGTTCTCATGATATTTTTTTAAATTTCAAAAGATACGACATTCTGATAATATTGATAGTAATGAAATTTATCGTGTGCAATGAAATTCTGAGACGAGTCAAAGCACTCGACTTTCTTTGAGTAATATGCAGTTTGCAGAACGAAATTTAAGCTAAGTCAGTTAAGGCTGGCTGATATATTTTTCCGTATTTCTGTGCAGACCGCATAAGTACCTACTATGTTTCCTGAAGGTAGATCTCTCATATGTGAGAGTCCGCCTGGGTCTATATCTGCCACCAAGCAGCTGTGCGTAATCACTGTCGTTTTTCTGTTTGAAAAACATTGTAGCCAGTGTAGCTACTGGACATAATGGACTTAACACCTCATGTCTCAGGATGGTGAGCGCAGTGGAATACCAAACAATACTTTGTAATTCAACGTGTTAGATGGAGTTTCTACTGTTTATGGACGGTCATATCGCTGACCATTAGGCGAACGGTAAGCTCGTCTCGTCACTTACAGCAATAACAAATAATGGAATCCAAGCTATTTATTGTGAGTAATTTCTAAGCGAGCTAAGCAAAACTAATTTAGTTCTTGTTCTGAAACCCTATGTTCACTTAATACCTTTCTCTGAGGGAAAGTTGAACTGCTCACACACTTATCTAATGTCAGATATGTTTTAACACTATAAGTACAGACAACTGGCCTTGTTCCGTCAATAGGGACGATTCCGTCTCTTTGCAATTACGGGAGATTTATTCGAAGGACAACTTCGATAGCCCAAAAGGTAAGAGAGTCAAAAAATCCCCTATTTACTTATACGGCAATCAAAGCGGTCCTTCGATTAGAACGCCTGTGATTGCAAAAAGACGGATATACCTCTATAGATTGAAAAGAGCCCGCTAACATTAATACTAAATTGACAAAGAATACAGAAGTTATTTCCCTTATCTACATTACGGCTTGTACAATCAAATCTTCTTTGTAGATTGTAATGTTTAATTGTTGATTTTTCTGTATCAACATTTTTACGTATTTGCAATTAAGTAAAAGTTACATTAATAGTAGGAATACTCGTTGTACACTCTAGCGTTTACTGTCAAGCAAAACTGAAACCAATTTTCTATTAATAAAATTTACTTAACAATTCTGTCATACATGATTGTTGCGAAATTTTATATTTACGCAACGCACGAAATGGAAGCTCTTAAAAGAAAAAGAAAATCTCCGTCTTCGCAACATTTTTCGGAGGCATTTTCTAACAGTCAAACTTTGGGTGATGCCGTGATGAGACAATGTAGGTATATTATATAAAACATACTTTCTACATAAATGCAGATATACTTCTCTATGAAATATATACTTAATATGGAAATATCATGATTATTGTAATCTCATGTATCTTAATATAAATTAAATTATATTAACATACATAACAACAAAACACAGTTCTTAATAATACCTAAACACGCACCGAATCTTGATAATAAAATGTGTGCAAAATGCATATGTTTGAACACCTTCGAATTCTCTCAGTAATCATTATGGCTTTGGCAAGAGTGGTACTGTTCAGGTAAGATATTGAATATTTTGTCCACGAACATGTGACTGTTTTCTCTTCTCTTAACAATTTTTTCATTGTGTTTATCTTTTGTATTGTAGATAAATTAAAAAGTATTGATATCAGTGCAATTATTATGTGTATTTTCTTGTTCAGTGGATTTGTAATGTAAGTTAGGGTTTATTTTATTTATTATATTTTATGTCAAATATAAAATGAAATGATAAAATATCTTTAGTTATATAAGCGACTTGATTTAAGTAATAATTAAATATTATCATGCATTCCTTGACTTATCATAAGCGCAACTATGTTTGCCTACGTGATTAATAAAGAATTTTCCTTTTTATGCATTTATTTGGATTAAGCAATCGATTTATGTCTTGATATCTGCTAATTTGTCAGTTTTAATCCCTTTTAGATTAATCAAATGATTTGTAGTTGAGATCATAACTTACGCGTCAATTGCAATACATATAAATGTATATTTTTCCTTCTATTGAAAATGGAAACGTAAAATTTAATTAACAAACCATAACAGTAATATCTATGATTTAAATAAAACTATTTTTCGGTATTTATCGTGTTTATATTATAATTGTATCCCGATGTATCAATTAATAAAATATATTTTGTCTGCTTTTACACTATTACTGGTGGTAGGTTTATGTATCCGACCGGATAATGACCAGTACAGGTGTAAAACCAGCCGTAGTGGCCACACACGTTCCTGAATCAGCTCGCTTTCGAACAAGCCTGCATATTATGTCCAATTACAAGAAATTATTACTACATTACCGACGGTCATGTTCAGTAAAGTTCATCCTGAGCCCGTATAAAGAAAATTCAAATCTTATATTATAGTTAGTAACCATAAAAATATGTATATAATATAATATAAAAAAAAAATCAGCCCAGTATTATATACTGTCCTATTGTTGGGCACGGGCCTCCTCTACTACTGAGAGGGATTAGGTCAGTTAACGCTGGCTTAATGTGGATTGGTAGACTTCACACACCCTCGAAATTCCTATAGATACTCAGGTATGCAGGTTTCCTCACGGTGTTTTCCTTCGCCGTTAAAGCAAGCGATAATTCACAAAGAATACACACATAACTTTAGAAAAGTCAGTGGTGTGTGCACCTTTGGGTTTCGAACCGGCATTCGTCTCGGCAGCCCGTTCCGAAACCAACTAGGATATAGTCGCTTTTGTGAAAAAAAATTTATAGATAACACAAATTGTCAAATTGTAAGGAATGGCCGCGGCCTCGAGAGACAAGGTCATTGCTTTATAGAAGCTGGACTAAAAAGTATTTACTTTGTTTAGTTTTCTGATATACAGTACTTAGTGTAAAGCTACGAAAATACACATGTTTTGTAACATTATGCGGAGTTATGTAACACGAATACCCGAAGAGTACGCGACGATAGCCTAGTTGCGAGTGCAACTGTCGAGACGAATGTCCGCAGGTTCAAATTCCAAGGACACACACCTCTGACTTTTGCTAGATTTATGCGTGTATTCTTTGTGAATTATCGTTTGCTTTAACGGTGAAGGAAAACATCGTGAGGAAACCTGCATACCTAAGAAGTTCTCTATAGGAGTTTTGAGGGTGTGTGAAGTCTACCAATCCGCACTAGGCCAGCGTAGTGGACTAAGGCCTAATCCCTCTCAGTAGTAGGAGAGGCCTGTGAGCAACAGTGGAATAATATATATTACGGGGCTGATATTATTATTTATAGTTATTATATATAACACAAAGTGTTGCTCGTGAACTCGCTCGCATAAACTGTATTTGTCGCGACAGAGATCGTTAAATTACTGTAGCCCTATATATCGCCATCTGTTTTCGCACAATCTACTTTAAAATCAAATAAAAAATCGGTAACTCATTACCGGGACAATAAGATGCCTATGTTAATTCAGGGCATGATATACCCGTGTGTCTAATTTCATTCAAATCCATTTAGTGGTGAATGTGTTTACTTGTAACGAACATCTGTAGCCGTTTTTTTTACAAATATTCACATTTATTAGTATATTATTAGTATATTAGTATTTAGGTAGTTAAAAGTAAGATTTTCTCTACTATAAGTTATAATATTTGTGACATTTATTTTTAGTTTTCTTTGTGATAAGGCTTTGTTTCGGAATAAATACGAATTAAATCTTCTTTTTTTCTTTCATGTTAGTAAACTAACGCAATTTACAATTGTTCTGTGTTTTAAACCGACTTTAAAATACTAGTTAAGCTCGATAAATATATGAACAAATATACGAAAACAATTTTTGATTGTTATTAGGCGCCGATTCTGAAATAGCTAACCAGTATATAAGTAATGTACAATTATTAATTTTTTTATACCCAATGGTTTTAGAAAGCGGTATAATTTTTATAATTTTTTTTTTAAATTATACTTTTACTCATATTATGAGTGTCGAAGTTTGTATATAATGTATCTACGGATTTGTTGGAAAGGGAAACTGAGTCTTAGTTTGACATATAAAAGTTATTTTTCCTGAAAAAGTATAGTGAAAAGGACTGCCTCGGTGGCGTAGTTGTATTGCGTGTGCGGCAACCATGCTCTGACGTCCCGGCTTTAAATACCAATTCAGTCTCATACCGAATTTTCTGCTCAGTATTAGCCCAGAGCTTGGAATTTCGCCCTTATGGTATTATGGGAAGGAACACATTTAGCGAAAAGTGGGTGTCCTGGACACCTTTGCCTACACGTTTAGAGTAAAGGCATGTTGTGGGTTTTTTTTTATGGGAATATTTTTCACACAGTCATCAACAGTTAGCGTTATGTGATGATCAAAGATAGATTACCTTATCTCTTTTATCATTGCAATCACTAAGCGGAAAATACTGCATTATTTTATCTAATGTCTGTTCTACCTTCTGGTTGTTCTCTCGATTCCTTCAGGTAATCTTCGTATGTAATTCAAATAAATTCCAATTGCGTAATCGTACTTACGACTGAATACAAAGCTTAAACAGGCTGCATAGGAATTAGATCGTAAATCAATTTACATTTGACAATAACTTCTTTAGCTTCTCAAATAAAAAAATGCTTTGATAACTGTATGGGTGGCGGCGATAGCCTAATTGGGTGTGAAACAGACTGCCGAGACGAATGTTCGCAGTTTCAATTTCCAAAGGCACACACCATTGACTTTACAAAAAACTATGTGTGTATGTTTTGTGAATTGCCGCTTGCTTTAACAGTGAAGGAAAACAATGTGAGGAAACCTGCATACCTGAGAAGTTCTCTATAGGGATTTTGAGGGTGTGTGAAATCTACCTATCCGTACTACGTACCTACCTACTCCTCTGCTACCATCTAAATAGCAGAGGAGGCCTGTACCCACCAATGGGACAGTATGTCATACAGGGCTGATATCATTTGTTAAATAGTCATAAAACCTCTCTTTCGATACCGATACAGCCATCAAGCCGTTCTTCGAATTGCAAAAAGACGGATTCGCCTCCATCGTTGAAGCAGGACGCCCTGTCTACATTTTTATTGTATTTACTCCATTTTTCCTGAGGCAGGAAAAACAGGGTATCTCTATAGTCCATTCAAATTAACATTTAAGTTAAGAAAAATTCGCATGGAGCTGGAAATTGGTATAGACGTTAAATGTGTGATTACCAAGAAAATGTCTAAAGCCCCCATCAATCCTATATGTGCAAAAAAAATATTCAAGGTCAAAAAACCGTTTTCTCCCGTTTTTCTCTGAACCGGAGATATTATCGTAAAAATAGGTCTGACAAAAGTTGTAGAAAATGCAATTCTCTACAACAATTGATCTTTTTTTTCGTACGAATCACCGTTCGCGAGATATCACGATCTTAAAAGTTGAAAAACATATTACATATTTTGCGCTCATGCGATGGTTACTTAATCTACCGTGATATAGCAAAACACCAATGTAAAATACTTCATATTATCATGATTTGTACGTTTTTAATGCGCATATCAGCATATTTCTATAAATATGTAATTTTGTATTTGTGACATCTTATCATACGGACATCATCACTACATAGTATAAAACAAAGTCGCTTTCTCTGTCCCTATCTATGTATGCTTAAATCTTTAAAACTACGCAACGGACTTTGATGCGGTTTTTTTAATAGATAGAGTGATTCAAGAGGAAGGTTTATATGTATAATAACATCCATTAAATAGTGGAGAAATATTGCACCCGTGCGAAGCCGGGGCGGGTCGCTAGTTTCAAATAAGACAACGACTTATTTGCTCAGCTTATAAATCGGTAATAAATTTTGTAACACAAATTTGGTCCTGAAGTCCAGTCTATAACTACACTGTCTGCCTTTGGTTTAACTATAGTACTTTGTGATACTGGTGTCATTTTCCTGTTGTAGATAATGCCATCCACGATGACGCGCCCTACCAATTTCCCTAACCATTTAAAGATCGAGTGTACTATCTTCCGCTTGTGTTTTAGTTCTGTCAATACTCAATATAACACACAGATAGTTTGTCGGTTCAAAACAATATTTTATAATCTTGAAAAGTGAAAGCCTGTGAAAGCATACGTACGGAGCGATATGATTGTGAAATTACGACCAAGCAAAATACAGCTACAATGAGTGTACACTGACACCACAGTAAAAAATCTAAGGCTTACCAGTGAAATCTTCGCTGAATAATGGTCTACGTCATCGCAGATGGTATCTCTTCGAAGTTGAAAACCGCAGAAAAATCTCCGAAATCGTCTCGGATGCCTTAATTGTCGTCTTTACTAAAAGCTTTTGTTGTCTCATAAGAATAGTGTTACGGGAATCATCGAGTTAAAAAGGCTTAGTTCTCAGGTTAAGATACGTTTTTTACGACTTTTTTGCCTGATATAAGAACTAAGACAGGTCATGATAAAGTATCTATTGTGTGTTTGCATCCACGATAAAGTTTGAGCTGACCTCACACGAGAGTGGGTTTAAGATAACCATTGAGCTGTGGAAGAGTACGCCAGAATACGTGTTCCCTCTTTACTACAACTTAGGGTCGTTCAAGAAGAGCGTGAAGAAGCAATTAAGCAGGCCGGCATAATTGACCGACCATCCTAGGATGTTTACATATTGCCGGTCGACATGTTTTTGGGTTTCTCTTCATTTATCATTAGATGCAGTGCCACTTTGTATTACCATGGATAAAAAAGGATAGCAGATAAAGGAGATATTATCGAAGATCGCTTACGAAATGAAATTCCTTTGAAGCAGCGATAGACGCTCCCTTGTGAAAGCCCAAGGGAGTACCTAAAAAGAAATTAACATAAACAGTATATTCCAGTTTGGTGGGAGCTGTGGCATGCTTCCAGGACCTGGACTTTCCACCAGGGTTCCAGTTTGGAGCCGCATCATCATCATACCAGACAGAAGGTGCCTGGAATACCAGTGGTAAGAATCATTTAGACTTGGTTGTATCTTCTCTCGAAACTTTAATAGGTGAACTTGCAAGTCCCTGGGATATGAGTTACACTTGGTTTTGCTATTTTATTCTTGTTAATTATATTTATTAATGCAAATCTAACTACCTTCAAACTAGAGTCTGACAAAATTAATTATGATCTGATCTGTATCTTTTGATTCATTAATTTAAATAATTGAATGAGGAAATGATGTAATCTCACGGTTGATGTACACAAGGATTGCCAATCCATAGTTAATTATAACACCAAGTGTTTGATAGTTCTTTTAACATTACTTCTACTTGTAATATCATAAGAATCGTTTCATATAAGCCAGCTGTCTATTGAATGGTCCATTAAGATTTTTTTAACGTCTTCCCATAGATATTTATTAATGCCTTAATAAGTTAGTAAAAATAATAATAATAAACATTTATTGCACACAATTTAATAACATAGTTTTGACAAATACTAATTAAAAAACAATAAATAAAAATAATAGGTGGCAACGTTGAGTGCATTGTTCCGAATGTAGTGGTTTGTTTGCAAATGGATCTATTCAGTAAGATGCCGCGAGCTGGCCGTAACGCACTGATCTTCCATAGATCCATCAGGCGATGAGAACGCGCGGACGTATTGTGTAGCAACTTGTGGAACTGTTACAAGTAGACATTTGCTAACTAATCACATGATTAGTTAGCAAATGTCTACTTGACATACATATGTCTTCAGATAAATCGGAAAGCATATGGGATCGATTTGTGCACGAAAAGCCGCATTTAATTGGCGATGGGTCCACCGGAGACATAGCCTGCGACTCCTACCATCTCTGGAGGCGTGACATAGAAATGGTCTCGGAGCTTGGGCTGCACTTCTACCGCTTCTCCATCTCCTGGACGCGGCTGGTGCCGAACGGGTTCGCCACTCACATCAGCGAGGACGGACGCACTTACTACGACAACTTGATCAACGGACTCCTGGAGAGCGGTGTCGAGCCCATGGTGACGCTG
Organism: Manduca sexta; assembly: GCF_014839805.1. Taxonomy (NCBI): domain Eukaryota; kingdom Metazoa; phylum Arthropoda; class Insecta; order Lepidoptera; family Sphingidae; genus Manduca; species Manduca sexta. The sequence goes on along the minus strand of NW_023595407.1, from coordinate 8,912 downwards.
TACCACTGGGAACTGCCGCAGAAACTGCAGGATTTGGGTGAGTTCATTATTATTATCATATTTTTATATGAGCAAATTAAATTTAATTTAGAATGCTGTAAGAAAAGGAATCTATTGAATATGTTTATTGAATGAATTGACTTCAGGATTAAACCACCAGTATATATTATAATGTGATCAGCTCCTTTATCAAATTACAATTAATATTTATAACACTCAACTATACTTCCAGGCGGCTGGACAAACCCCCTTATCGTGGACTGGTTCGGAGACTACGCGCGCGTGGTCTACTCTCTCTTTGGAGACAGGGTCAAGACCTTCCTCACTATCAACGAGCCCCTAGTAATGTGTGACTTGCCGTACAACACCGGCACTCTCGCGCCAGGCATCGTGGATGTCGTCGCTACCTATATGTGTAACAAGAACGTACTGCTGGCCCACGCGAAAGCTTGGAGGATTTACGACGAAGAGTTCAGGCCGAAGTACCATGGTTAGTTTAGAGCTACTCTATCGGACTAAGATCTGTTGGACCAATATCGTATACATCGCCTCTGAGGTTGGGTGGAAGTGGTAATTGCATTTTCCCCTCAAAAAAAGAAAGAAAAAATTGTGTTTACTTCAGCTGCGTAGCAATTGCTAATTCATTGTTTACTGGTGTAAAGTGTCTGTAGCCTTCTAATAATGGTGTCAGGAACAATGCTGCTTACTCTTAGGTGGCAATGGAAGTTGATAATAAATGTGTATCCTCCATGATTCATGTTTTTCTAATTTCAGGTGAAGTCTCCATCACTAACCAGCTACTGTGGTTCGAAGCAGCCACTCCTGAAGATGAAGAGTTAGCTGAACACGCTAGGGAGTGGATGGTATCATTTTTGACTACCCTGCAAATGTCTTATTGCTGCGCTATACTCAAGTTACCACAGTAAATAATTAAAGTGATTGTCTTCAGGCAGGTCGGTACTCGCACGCCATCTTTTCCGCGGAGGGTGGCTGGCCGCCTGTCGTAGAGAAAGCAATGGCGGAGGATAGCAAGAAGAAGGGATACCCCAGGTCGACCCTCCCCGCCTTCACTAAAGAGGAAATTGAGTTTGTAAGAGGTAAGCAAGAATAATCTTTGACAACTGAGAATCACGACAATGTTACGTCTTGTCTGATCCGCCGCATTTCGTTTAGCCAAGTAGCAGTAATTTGAACTAAATATAATAGAGCCAAGCTATAGCTTTCGGAGTAGTTTAGGGTCAGGCAAGAGTAGGATTGGCTTTATCTAGCTTTTTTTAGGTCCCAAATATATCACCGTGCCTTGTAGTCTTGGACATATTGTTTAAGACCAGCCCGCTTTATCCTAAAGACACTAAGGATGTCGCGGGTATCTAGAAGCTTTCGCTACCAAGGATCAGAGAGTACCTCTGAACTTTGATGCCTAGAGTGACCGCACCGTTCGCTCTATGGGCGGGCCAGTCCTGGGTAAGGGTAGACGAAACCCAACCTAAAGACGTCTTCGCCCACCCTAGAAGAAGTATGCGCTTACAGGGGCCTCGTATGCTGCAAGCCTTCCGTTAGGCGACCTTTTTTTGTTTCTGCTCCCGTCAGCTGCCCAATCTATATTTTAATTATGCGACTAAAAACGGTAGCATAAAAGGTGCGCCAAAATATAACTTGATAAATAAGTATCCGGAGACTTACAAAAATAAAGGTCCTTCGTAAAACCCTTGGCCTCCGGAGAGGATTTCTTGACTCCTTAGCAAAGCCCCAATAAGGGTTTTGTGTCTCGGCTTACATCTCAAATTCGTGGCAACTCTGCTTCAGGAACGTTTGATTTCTACGCGGTCAACCACTATTCATCTCGGCTGGTGCGAAAAGCAAAAGAAGGCGAGGAGCTCCACCCGTACCCTTTGGGAGACATTCCAGAGCTGGCCGCTAAGCTAGAACCTCATCCTCATTGGAGACCAACAGCAACAGCCATATTTTGGGTAATTCTTAGAAAACCAGTAATGTTTTTCACTTAACCCGTTAAAATAATTTCCACTTTGGAGATCCTTCTTAGGTTTTATGTTATAATTAAGCATGTATCGTTACCTTCAATTGCTGAGATTATTAATATTGCAATTATTGTTTAATTGTTTTGATAGAGTTGGTATAACATAAGATAACTATTTATCGAAACGGCCCTAGATCAGTTGCATACAAAACCTTGCAAAATCATATTTTTCTGCCATCATTAATCTAGTTCTCCAATTCGTCAGGTCAGTCTCAACCATGAGTTACTGTATTACTTAATCAGAGTTATTGAAACACCGTCTTAAATTAACGATCGTTAAAATTATTCCGTCCTGAAAACTTTTTGTAACTATGCACGATGCTTAGAAAATTGGATGCATCAATGCCATACAGTATTAATTTTTCCTTCATTTTAGCTGTATCCTGAAGGTCTGCATCATCAGCTAGTGTGGCTGAAGAAACGGTACGGCGACATCAGATTCGTTATCACAGAGAATGGGGTTGCTACTCCTGCTGGACGGAACGATATGGACAGAATAGAATATTATACAGAGTATTTAAAGCAGGTTGGTGATAAAACTAGTTTTTTTTTATCCTGGTATAGCATAGATTTCGGTGAAGTCTTCAGAACTCATAAGAGAGTTATTAATAAATACTATTTCTTTCTGCACACATAAGTAAAGTTTAGTGGTCTGAAGGTGAAATGATGACAGTGGTACATTAACTGCAGAGTTTTTGCACTATTTTTTGTAACATGTATGCGCGTAGGGAGTTTTTGGTCCAACAATAACTACAAAGAGGCCATTATTTCAACAAAATAAATCAATAATATTAGAGAAAATATATTTACTTGAGTGGGCGCGCACGAAGCAAATCTATTTATTTATTTATTAAATATAATCTTACAGGAGTTACACCCAATGCGATTATATTTAAATTGTCATATAGCCAATTCAGATACAGATAGTTATGTATAGTTATTTCATATAGTCGATACATTAATAGTTAGAGTTTCTATAGCTACCCCTTATGAATTTCCCCAGTGTACAATTAAACATTATTATTATTGCCGACTTATGACACTTAATGGTAACAACTTGCATCTCCTGCGGCCTCTTGAGCACTGATCGAGTTCAATCTCTTGGGCTCTGTGGCGTACTTTGCACAATATTTTAATAAATACAGCCATTTTTTATCTGGGGCGGCAAAATGCTGATAATGGTTAGAAGAGTTGGACAAATAACTTGTATTTCCAGGTCCTTCTAGCCATTAAAGAGGGGGTGAACGTGACAGGCTACACGGCGTGGTGCCTCATGGACAACTTCGAGTGGTCGGACGGGTACAAAACTAAGATGGGCCTGTACGAGGTGGACTTCTCCTCGCCCGAGCGGACGCGCACGCAGAAAGCATCCGCGCGCTTCTACAAGAACCTCATACAGAAACACTCACTCAACTTCAAAGTGTATGCCGATGAGTTATGATTGAGTTTAGAATAACACTGTTATTAAATGATATTATTTGAGTTGGGATCGACATTAGTAAGATATATTTGCATTTATTAGTATAATGTACAGGGCTCAGTTAATAAACGTATAATGACATAAAACTTTCTAAACAAATGTAATAATGTGTTTTATTTATTTACATCAACGCTTTAATATTTTTAAAACTTTAATGGTTTGGCTGCAGGCACGAATTTAAGCCTTTTATCCCTAAATCAGTGTTGCTAACTTAGTAAATTTACCATAAAATCCTCTCTTTCTGTGGAAACATTGGCTTTAGTGATTGGTGGTCTTAGTTAATTAGTTTTAAATTAGTTTGTGGGAGAAAGACATGAGACTACTAAGAAAATAAACGCAATTAGTTACATAATATAGCTAGAGTAAATTGTTGTGGACGCCATATACAACGAAAAAAATTACTCTACTGCAGTCTAAATTAAAAAGGTGGCCAAAAGGTGAGCTATTATAATTATGTGCTAAAAATGGCATCCGAAATACAATTTAACAACACTAGTCAAAGTTACAAACATACAACGTAAAACATTTAGTGATGTGATAATCAAACAGAAGCATTTAATAATAAGCACACGTGGGCAACATATTATTATGTAAGTTTTCATTCCTTTGCCATCTCATTAAGTAACATGATAGCCATAAGAGTGGTTCTGTTTGGGTAAGATACTGTATTATAGTGTTAGTGTTAATAACTTCTGATTGATTTTCCTTTCCGTAATCTGAATAATTTAAGTGTGTTTGTAATTAATATTACGCTACATATTTACCGTTTAAAGTGGAATACAAAATAGGTATTTTTATAAGTGTAATTTAATATGCTTATTGTTAGAAGTTTTTGGAGTTTTATAATGTAAGTTGGTGTATATTTATTTATATGGATAAAAAAATAGGTATTTTTATGTGTTACCTACTGTAATTTAATGTGGGTATTGTTAGAAGTTTTTGAAGTTTGTTTTTGTGTCTATTTATTTATATGAATTCTGCAATCGATAAAAGTGGCTTACTGGAAGTGGAATGGTCTCTCGAGACGAATTCCCGCTGGTTTAAAACTCAAGGCACGCACCTCTGACTTTTGTAAAGTTATATATGTATTCTTTGAGAATTACGTTTCCTTTAACGATAATGCATACGTGGAAGTTCTCTATAGGAACTTACTGGTTACGTAAAGTCTATCAATCCTCACTAGGCCAGCGTAGTGGACCCAAATATCTTATATGTTCAAATATAGCTTTCCAAAATGGAATCCAACGTAGCCGCCCTAGAAACTCCCGCTGCTACTAACAAAATCACTACATTCCAGCTTGGTGGGAGTTGTGGGATGCGTCCAGGACCTGAACTTCCCGCCAGGCTTCAAGTTTGGAGCCGCATCGTCATCGTACCAGGTGGAAGGCGCCTGGAATATTAGTGGTGAGAATGAATATATTGGGACGCACACAAACATTTATAACAAGAAGAAAGAACATTTATTAGAATAAGGTACAAAAAAAAAGAAAGAAAAAAGTAGTGGGTTCGGGTAACGAGCGTCCCACGATACTGCGATACGATACGATACTGCCGAAAAGGTTCAGCACTAATTGCCAGGAAAGGTGTCTCTGGCGCTGGTTTTCAAGTAGAACCTTCACCTAATCGATAGTGACATAAATAAAAGAAGAATAAAATGTAATAAATAAAAATATAGATAATACAGAGGGGAAAAAAGAAAATAGATATGTACTATAAGTGAATAAATAAGGTTAGGCATATATCAATACTATAATATTGCATGGGCAGCCTTTGCGCCTTTAAATAACGAAACTTTCAATTCAATTCAATTTATTGCACTCCACAATTGTTAAAATATAGGTTTTACAAATTAAGGAAAGTACATAATCGTGGACCCTGCAGGGCACGGCAACATAGAAAAGAGAGAGAAACTTCTCCTTCAATAAAAAGTGTTGTTCAAAGAAATTATTAATTTGATTCTTCTTGAACTACTAATCTAAAAAAATAAAAATAAAAATAATAATAAAAAAAGCAATGTTTATAGTAAGAAGTAAATAAGTAGTGTACAAATGTATTATTATGACATGCATTTAAATTTAATGTAATTGTATTTTTTTTACATGAGCTGATTCAGAATTACTTATAATTATTTTAAAGTACGAAGTCAAAGTTAGAATTGACAACATTTCAAAATGTAAACGTGCCTAAAACAAAAATACTATAAATTATTTATATATGTACATGTTATTATTATTTAGTGGCTGACCTTGGAAATGCGTGGGACAAGTGCACTGACATGGGTGCTCGGGGACTCCGTTAATCCCGACAGCCTTAAAGTGGGTGCAGAGCATGCAGGACCACAAACAGAGATCCTTAAAATAATATTTTTGCAGGCAGGATCATTTTGATATTGCGTTAATAAATTAAACAATACTTTCCATCTTTAATATAACAATGTACAATACGTTATTTAGACCGTAAATGTTAAGGTGGTAGCTCAAGGTCCATTTTCATACATTTTGTTTCGGCTTTAATCTGGGTAACTAAACAAGTATTGGCAAGTAAAGAATTTAAATTCACGTCTAGTTAGTGATTAGTTCTCGCAGTTGAAAGAAAAATGTAAAATAATTAATAATCATGGATATTTCTGCCTTTAAAATTTCGTCATATTAAATTTTAAAGGCCGAAATATCCATGATTATTAATTATTTTTACGTTTTTCTTCAACTGCGAGAACTAATCACTAACTAGACGTGAATTTAAATTCTTTACTTGCCAATACTTGTTTAGTTACCCAGATTAAAGCCGAAACAAAATGTATGAAAATGGACCTTGAGCTACCACCTTAAGGAAACTCAAATCTTTTACCTTAAGTGTACGGGGAATTTGATACCGTTTATTTGTAATATAAAAGCTGTATTATCAAGAATTCACCAGGCATTAAATGAAATAATGTGTTCGCGATCAGAATAATTAATTCGCCATTATCTCCGTCTAGAGTCTACTTCGAAAAACGAAATCCGTAGTTTCGGATGACGGATCGTACATTTTGTTACTACGAAGTGTTACGGATTCGATGACGGATTCGAAAACGGATCCGTAATCGGATTTTGACACTTATGACATTTTTACTTTCGTCGACCGCACTACGAAAACCCATTTGACATAAAATACATCGTTTCTTCGTTCGGATCTTAGCGTCAATTTTACGAAAGCTCTAAGCCTTTCGTTTGATTTTCGTTTGGTACTCCAGAGGTTTTAAAATTGCTCAATAACTCCTGTGTGAAGAATTGTTGCGATAGGAAAGTGCTGGGCGAACTTGGAAGCGTCTCTAACTGCGTAAAACCTCCGTAACATGGAATTTGTAAGAGCTTATAGGACTTTGCCACCCCTTTTGAAACCATCTGCGAGGATATAGTTGTGTATAGTACACTAATTCCTCCAAAGAACATATACGGGGAATTGATACTACCACTAAGGTAAGCTACAGAAGAAATATTACTTTCTACCTTTCTCAAGAACCTAGCTGGTATTAGTATTGTAGTATTCTTAACGTCTAAATGATCTTGTTTTTGTTTTTTGATGCATTGTACTAAAATGTATATAATAATTTTCTAATTTCATATTTTGACTGCACTACATTTTTATTCCAGGAGTTGTTAGGGAGCTGTGGAACTAAGTGTAGATGGGTCCATGGCCCAGCAAACAGTCTCTGAGTGCCTCAGGCAAGTGTCTGAGTCAGCCTCATATATTGACTAAATTTATAAAATTTCCACAAAACCGACAAGAAAGGACTCTTATTAAAGAACAGTGAGTTAATAAATATTAATCATTCTTAGAAAGTACCTAAGTATCATCCACATAGCATTAGCCTTTAATTTAAAATAAATTTAAACACTTTATTTACCTAGGTTAAACAAGCCAATAATAATTTCTCATTTTTCATAAAAATGTATTTCCAGGCAGAATGTATGTGGGTGCATTGACTGCACCCATATAACCATTAGAAAACTTATGAATTTTATGCCATCCTTTGTACAAAGTGCCTATGACTGAGTTTATTAGACTTTAAACATAATATGTTTTCTTGTTTCAGAATCAAATAATTAAACAACTACTAACTCGCTAGAGCTGCCATAACCAACACTGCATCACGCATGGAAGATTAACTACCAAATATATGTTATCGGAAAATAAAACATTATTACAATCATTTTTATATTTGTTTTTTTTTTTTTATTCATTTCTTTTAACTCTCTCCAGTACTTCTTTTTTTTTCAGTTCAGTCAATGCGAAGGACCCGATTAGAGGTCCGCCTGTGTCGCTGGGTGCACTCGTCGTACTCTCCTTGAAACTGTTAGGTGGAATCATAAGAAAAATGTTAATTATTTATTGTAAACATCCTAACACAGGCTACATAAATATATGGCTTCTTATTCCTACTGGGATGAAAAATAATAAAATTCATAGAAAGATTGAATAAATTTTACCATAAAAACCCTTGTGTATATCGATGGGCAAAACTAATGATTTCTTTAATAGATCAAACCAAAAATTTACTTGTTATTACAGAATAACTGCCTTTACAATGAAAAAGATCATTTGTTTAAAGCGAGTAAATAACATTTTAATAATAAACTTACCAATACAATAAATAATTTTACTTGTAAATTACAATTCCAATTTGTTGTGATTTTCGCCAATCAACTTGTCAATGTCCATCAATTGTCAAAAATTCTAATATTCCACAGATTAAAACATAATGCAATAAGACCGTAGATTGCATAATCAGTAAAAATATTTATTATTTTGTCATTTATAAACATTTAGAGTTATGAAATAATAGATATATTGCAGAAAACCTAATTAGACATCCAATTTATATGTTTTTTTACAAGAATGACATGATAGGTAAAAATTACGTTTTTTGAAGATACACATCTCTAATCCGACACAATATTTTCATTCGAACGATTGTTTATGGTTCCGAAAGTAACGATGACGGATCCGAAGTAATTTGGTAGTAGGGTTAAATCCGAAGTTCGTCGTTTCTTCGTTTCGGAACGACGTTTCGATGTTCGTTTTTCGAAGTAGGGCCTCAGACAAAACAAATAAATTAGGTATTGTAGTGAGGAATGCGCTAAAGAAAAAATTAAATTATTTAAATTTAAAAGTTAAAGATAAAACAAAACAGTTTTTATTCAACAAATCACACTTTACTATTGATGGTAAGTGATGGAGGCTAATTCCATTCGTTATTATAAGCGAATTTAAAGTTGTTTAAACAGTTCAAAATTTGACGAGGAGCGCAGAATCGAATGAACTTGAGATGTATTAATTCGCCTTCCATAGATTTACTATATACCTATCTAAGAATAAATTCATTTGTTAATCGCTGTAGAAGTAAGCTGTACC